>NW_020947795.1:0-3231 GCF_900497805.2 Vombatus ursinus | reverse complement strand
AGATAGATAGATAGATAGATAGATAGATAGATAGATAGATAGATAGAGGGCACAGGGCAAGTTGAAGATGAAGGGGTCATATCTGGAGAATAAAATTAAGGGGTGAGAGAAGATTATACTAGGAGGAGGAGAAAGGGAAAGGTAGAATGTGGTAAATTATCTCACAAAAAAAAAAAACAGAAAAGAAAATGCTCTTACATTGGAGGGGAACCAGGGGAAGGTGAGAGGAAATGAATGAATCTTTTTCTCATAGGATTTGACTTAAGGAGGGTATAACTTACACACTCAATTGGGTATGGAACTCTGTCTTACCCTACAGGAAAATAGGAGGAGAAGGGGACAAGAGAACAGGGGGATGATAGAGAGGAGGGCAGATTGGGACAGGGGGTAATCAGAAGGAAATACCTCTGAGGATGGACAGGGTCAAAAGAAAGAATAGAATAAATGGGGGGGTGGGATAGGATTAAGGGAAATATAGTTAGTTTTTCACAGTATATTTACTATGAAAGTGTTTTGCATAACTGCACAAGTATAGCCTATATTGAGTTGCTTGCCTTTTCAATGAGGGTGGGTGACGAGGGAAGAAGGGAGAAAATTTGGAACCCAAAGTTTGAAAAAACACATGTTTAAAAAATTTTTTCTCATGCAACTGGGAAATAAGAAATACAGGAAATGGGGTACAGAAATCTATCCTGCCCTACAGGAAAATAGAAGGGGTAGGGGGGAGAGATAACTGGGATAGCAGACTAGGGAAAGGGGTATTCAGAATGTATGCCATCTTGGGACAGGGGGAGGTGATGGGGTGAAAATTTGGAACTCAAAACTTTGTGGAAGTAAACGTTGAAAACTAAAAAGAAAAAGAAAAGAAAAAAATAAGAAAATGTCAGTCCAGAGAGTGAAGTGGTCAAACAAGACATATGAGGTACATTTTATATAAAAAATTAAAAATAAAAAGAACAGCAACATTATATGTCATAGTAGCCTAATTGAAAGTAATTACTGAATGTGTAAGAAGAGAAGGACTATAGTCTATTAATTATCTTTATTTTAGTAGCATGAAAGGAATTGATAACCGTAGTGAATAATTTAGATATAAAAATGAATAATACTTGCTAAGACCAATTTTTCATGACTCTATGGAAAAATGATGATTGACAGAGCTATTGTATGTTTTGACATCATTATCCCATAGTGAACTAAGTGAAGTTGTGATTTTTCATGACCCTTTTTTTTTTCTTGACATGATGTTACCAATTGTGATCAGGCAAGACACCTTCAATTCCCCAATGGATGTAGAGAAGCACATTTTTCCACAATATATTCTTCTGTACATTACCTGCTGGAATTTTTCTCATAATGTTTTGAATCTTTCTTCCAATTCACTGTCACTTTCATTTCTGACTCTGGAAATAGCTTTGGTTGTATATTTTAATACTTCACGTGTACTTGAGAGTAGAAATAGATTATTTCCTCTCTTACTTACAATCCCCCTTCCCCCACTGTAATGACTAAATGGATGAGCATTGCTATTTCCCTGGAATATATTTCTTTCTTAGTAGAAAAGTGATGAGTCTCCTTTTAGAAGATAGTCAAATGTTCACAAAGTACAAAGTCTGGTATTTCATCCACACACCCATATTTTCTTGTCTAGATTGTAGCAATTACAATATAAAGCAAGTTTTTTTTGGAGGGAAGTAGAAGGGAAGAGTTCATGTAGATAAATGACTTTAACAGATGATGGCTACCACTGTGGAAACTCCCTCCTTCAATGAAGTTTCATAAGTACTTTGAGGAATGTACTACAATATGAATTGTATGCAAAGATTAACAAATGTAACAAATCAATAGTTACTAGGTGGTTATTAAATGACTGATTTCACAGATCTTTGTCATTTAATCTGATGGGTGTTCATATTTATTTTCTAAAACAGAAAGTCTTTTTTTCATTTTTAAAGATTTTTTTGAGAATACTTAAAAGCATTTTTGAAATCTAGAGGTTCAAGGGGTGGAACCAAGATGGCAGAGGGAAAGCAGTAACTTGCTTGAGCTCTCCCCCAAACCCCTCCAAATACTTATAAAATGCCCCTAAACAAATTCTAAAGCAGCAGAACCCACAAAAAGACAGAGTGAAACAAATTTCCAGCCAAAGACAGCTTGGATAGTTGATCTGAAAGGTTTATTGCACCAGGCAGAGGGAGGGGTGCAGTTTGGCATGGGCAGCAGGCTACAGTGAGCCTGGAGCAGGCCTCAGAAGACTGAATCACAGGCAGCTGTGGCAGTTTCCAGACTTCTCAACCCATGAACGCCAAAGACAACTTGGAAGGTCAGTCTTTGACTGTGGTGAGAGAGGAGCTAGGTCTCAGTCACAAGTCTCAAGCGCAGCCCGGGCTGTGGCTGTTTCCTGAGCTTCTGGCCCACAGACTGAGGGGGAATCAAGTGGCTGATCAGAGGGGGATTCAAGGTTCTCTTTGCCAATGCTGAGGCAGGAATCTCTTGCTTTACCAGTGCTTGGATCTGGGTCACAGTTCTGAGGGGCCGTCCTGGAGCAAGGAGGAATGCTGGTGTGGTGGAGCTTCTTGTGGTGGTGGAGAGGTAACACCTTGCCCCTTATCATAGCACCTTGGAAGAACTGACACTTTTCAGGTCCCTAGAAGTATCTCTGAAAACAGCTGTACAAACCCCCCGAAGCTTGGGACAGTACATTCTCCACATTGGAAACAGACTCTTACCTTAACAAAGAGTTTAAAACTCAAGTGATTGACTGGGATCACGAGTAAGCAGCGCAAAAAGAGTCAGACTATGTCATCTTACTTTGGTGACAAAGAAGATCAAAACATACAACCAGAAGAAGAAAACAAAGTCAAAGCTCCTACATCCAAAGCTTCCGAGAAGAATATGAATCAGTCCAGGCCTTGGAAGAGCTCAAAAGGGATATTGAGAAGCAAGTAAGAGAAGGAGAGGAAAAACTGGGAGTGATGCAAGAAAATCATGAAAAGCAAGTTAACAGCTTGCTAAAGGAGACCCAGAAAGTACTGAAGAAAATAACCCCTTAAAAAATAGCCTAACCCAAATGGCAAAAGAGGTCCAAAAAGCCAATGAGGAGAAGAATGCCCTGAAAAGCAAAATTGGACAAATGGAAAAGGACGTCCAAAAGATTACTGAAGAAAATACTTCCTTAAAAATCAGAATAGAGCAATTGGAAGCTAGTGACTTGATGAGAAATCAAGACAC
>NW_020947794.1:0-19812 GCF_900497805.2 Vombatus ursinus | reverse complement strand
TTTAGAACTCGGGGGGAACTTCCCAGAATTGCCCTGCCCTGGCCCTAGCATCAAAGGAAGATTTCACTGTAAAGATACTATCGGAACACATTTTAAGAGAGAAATGAGCTGATAGAAGCCATGTAGCTAGTGCCACAAGGTACTGGTCTATGAAGAAAATAAGACCAAGAGCAAATGGAGGAGGAGGAGGAAGAAGGGCCCACCATGGCTAATACTGAAGGGGCATAGATACCCATCGCCAGTTATCCTTCTTAGCCTAATTTAGCACCCAAAGTAAGACTAGCAAATAGGCATACTAGATAAATATTTGTTACATTTTTATGCATTCCTTAGCTCTGTGTCCCTGAGGCAGAGACGTGCCCTTATTATGCATCTGATCCCTGTTCTGGCTTGTAGGTATCTCCTGCGTGCTTTATGATTCTCTGAGTTCTCTTCAGCTCCCCTTTATCTATCTCCCAACAGTTCCTATTAAGCGTCACCCAAATCAGCTGGCTCACATCCTCCCACCAGGGCTTTTCACTGCCCGCCTGACAAACAGTAGACGGCCTCACCTCACAAAACGCCAAAAGTTTTTAAATTTCCTTGCTTATCAGTTGTACTTTCCATTTATTGAATATCACGGTTTGCACAACTTTAAAAACTGTTCAGATGGAATTTCTCTCTATAAAAAAGAGCCAGATTTACTAGCTGAAAAAGCTGATCACATTTTTTGATGTTAGCCCTTTCTTTTCCTGGTAGAGTCAGCTGGTTACCATAGATCTACAAGAGGAAAGAGTATCTTTGTTTTGTTGGGTTTTTTTTTTTTTTTTTCACATTTCAAGAGGGGAAAAAATATACTTAGAAAAATTTTTTTCTCTGAATTGACTAATCTTTTTGTGAAGCCTGGAGGAAACAGATGATTTAGGGTAGATAGTCATTTGAGTAGCATTTTGCTCTTGTTGTATGTTCAGAGAAGAATAGGTATCCAAAGTGGTAGATATTCAGATTAGATTCAGTGCATGTCATCTTGGTTAATGAGTGTTCAAGTCAAGTTCTGTGTGGTTAAAGATGGTAGTATACTCATTTGGTTTCAGATGGAATATACTGGTTTTATTTTATTCATCAACTATGAATATATTATAGACAAGACCTGGTTGTATAAGTATGATCTTTCATTCATATTCAAGCACACTCAATTGGCCCTTAATTATTAATGTTTTACTTTGATTTACACTCTCTGCCATTGTCCAACCAATAGCAGAAAATTTAATAAGCATCCATTTGTGTACAAGACACTGTACTAGTTACTGAGCATGCACAAACAAAAACAAAAAAATGCCCAGCTCCTGTCCTCAAAGAACTTCTATTCTATGGGGGATGCGAATAATAGAACATGTATTCAGGTAAGTAAATGCAAGATTAAGGGAGCCTTAACAATGGGGGAGTCAGGAAAGGCTTTCGTACATTTCCTAGGGAAGTTAGGAAGGTCCCCTCCCCCCAGAGATGATAAGGAACCAAGAAAAAAAATAATAAAAACCAAACAGACTAACTCATTTTGCCCTGTTTTAGCCAGTTAACATTTAGTAGGTTCAAAGGTTTAGAACTATTGGTCAAAGAAATCATTTGGGAAATTATTTGCGTGTTTTTATTTATCTGCTCTAGTATTTCAGTAGCATGAAAATAGATTATTTTAAGAATGTGAATCAAATAACCATCATTTGTACTTTTCCAGTTATCAATAGATGACATCTTTGACACCAGCGGAAAATATTTTAATTTCCAAAATTACCTTTATCTTAATTAACAGTATAAAAACTTTGGCATAAAGCTTCATTGCTTTTGCCTCTTTTAATAGTTTACCTTCCTATGTTTGGGGGGAAATCTTTTTAATTTCTTTGAATCAATCAAAAAAATGAAGGTTGTAGAGATGATGAGTTCCCCTGCCATCGCTTTTTATTATTTATTACATTCCATATGACTCCAATCAGATAAAGGAAGCAGAGCCCAAAATTGGATAGGCCTGGAATAAAAAAACCTTCAAGTTTATCAACTTCTCAGTTCAGTGGGCCAAAGACTTCATGGAAATTGGAACATGGTATGTAGATAGATAGATATGTTTTTTATTTTATCAGACACGACTCAACATAGAGGATGATAAAACCCCTTTTTAAAGGGCCTGCAGCTGAAGTCAGACCCAACTGGTAGAATACATAAATCAGATTCTAATGAAAATGTTTGTTTCATCTTAAAAAAAAAAAAAAAGCTAGGATTTCTTTACTTTTTATATAGACTTAAAGAATTTAGGACAATTTCAAAAGAGGCATTGATAAAATTCTTAAGGAGGTAATCTTATTGTTTCGTCCCTCTGTGTTCTGGAGTTCTTCCTTCAATTTATAGATTCATACATTATTAGACCTTAAACATACCTTAAAGGACCATAATCGCTGCTCATGAAAAGACCCTTATTTTATACTTATGTCAGTGGTTGTATTTTGCTTTTACTATGTCCACAGTTTAAATAACAATCAATGACAATGATACTAGAGCTTCCAGGAGGCAGTATAATAAAAGATAATGAATAATTGGAGGGGAGGGGCAAAGAAGGGAGATCCCTGCAGGATAAATTGGGCAGAGGGAGGGCTCCCTCGTAGGACAGTGCAATCTCTGTTGCCCTTCACAGGTAGTAGAGAAAGAGATGGTGTGAGCAGAGGTACAGAGAATCTAATGCCCACTGCATGTTTGGGGAGCTATTAAGCAGACCATTCTTTCTAGAGTGGGAAGTGTTTGTAGGAATAGGATTGGAAAAATGTGTTGGAAGCCAGTTGTGGATGGCTTGGAAATCTAAGTTTATCTAAAGCTATGAATACAAGTCTTTGAAAGTTTTGAGTAGGGGAGTGATATTATAAAGGCCTTAGTTTAGCAAAATGAATCCGGCTACAGTGTGGAGAAAGGATGAAAGGAATTAAGAGGCAGTTCTAGTATTCCAGGCATACGAAGTAAGAAGAACTGGAACCAGAGCGGTAGCAGTGGGATACTAATATGATGATTCTGTTAACAAAAGAGGGGAGCTAATGAGGAGGAGCCACTTTGGGTAGATATGGTAGCACCAAGCCCTTACTTCGGAGAGAATTTTCTGTTGCTAGTTACTGGTAAGGGTAAGCTGAGTGATAAAGGCATCCAAGAAAAAAATAGTAATGTTCAGCGCAGTTAGTCAGCTGTCATGGGTTAAGCGTGCCTACTATTTGCTAGACACCGAAGGTACAAAAACAAAAACGGAACAACTTCTATTTTATCAGGAAGAGAGCATCTGTGTAATTAAGCATGTGCCTAATATGCATAAGATGCATTTTGGGGAGGGTATTAGCATTTGGAGAATCAAGAAAAGCTTCATGTAGAAGATGGTATTTGAAGGAACTAGAAGGAAACTAGATATTCCAAGAGATGGAGGTTAGGATGGAGAACTGTTCCATGCATGAGGGGCAGTCAGTGCAGAGGCAAAAAAGACAGGGTTGCAATGGCACATGTGAGCAAAAGCAGGAAGAAGGCGGGCTAGGCTGTAGAGTATGGGAAAAGTCTAACAAGGTTGGAGAATTTAGGTTGTGAAGGACTTTAAAGAGGGAGTTTTTATTTGAACCTTGAAGTTATAGCCACTTGAGTTTGTTGAATAAAGTGATGTACTTGAGAGGAATCAGTTTGGCAGAAGAGTGGACTATATATTAGAAAGAAAAGAGGTGAACCCACATGTACAAAAATATTCATAGCAGCTCTTTTTGTATGGCCAAGAATTGGAAATTAAGGGGGTGCCCATCAATTGGGCAATGACTGAACAAGTTGTGGTATATGAATGTAATGGAATGCTGTTGTGCTATAAGAAATGATGAACAGACTGACTTCAGAAAAACCTGGAAAGACTTGTATGGTCTGATGCTGAGTGAAGTGAGCAGAACCAGGAGAACATTGTACACAGTAACAGCCACACTATGCGATGACTAACTTTGATAGACTTGGCTGTTCTCAGCAGTGCAACTAAGAAATCTCCAAAAGTCTCATGATGGAAAATGCTATCCACATTCAGAGAAAGAACTATGGAACCTGAATGCAGGTGGAAGCAGACTATCTGTTCTCCTTTTCTTTTGTTGTTTTGTTTTATTGCTTCATTCTTGTGGTTCCTCCCACTGGTTCTAATTCTTCTTTACATCACGACTAATGGGAAAATATGCTTTTAATATGAATGTATAAGTAGAGCCTGTATCAGATTGCATGCTGTCTTGGGGAGGGGGAGAAAATTTAAAACTCAAAATCTTATGGAAGTGAATGTTGAGAACTAAAACTTAATAAATAAATTGTTTAAATTAAAAAAAACAAAAGTAAAGAGATCAAAGGTAGGGAAACCATTAGGAAGATGTTGCAGTTATTCAGGTGAGAGGTGATAAAGGCCTGAACCAGGTTTGTGGCCGTATGAGTAGAGAGAAAAGAATGGATTGGAAAAATTTATAAATGACTTGACTTGGCAACTGGTTGGATATGTGGAATGAAGAAGAGTGCATACTCAAAAGTAATGCCAAGGATAGTGGTACTCTTGTCAGAAATAGGGATGTTTAAGAGGGGGTGGGTTTTGAAGGAAAGGTAATGCATTCAATTTGGGACATATAAAATTTGAGATATCTCTGAAGCATCCATCCACCTTGAAATATTCAGTAAGGAATTGTATATACGTGACTAGAGCTCAGGAGAAATGAATAGAAATGTGAGAGTGCTGGTGACATCTATGACTGAAAGAATGTGGAGAGATAATAGAAGAAGGTCTAGAACAGAAACTGGGAGAGAAGGTGAGGTTAGAATAAAGGTGATAGCTTGGGAGAGTACGAAAGGAAGGATGGATTTGAGAAGGAATACTCCTATCTCTGGCACCTAGCATGGTGTATGGCCCATAGCAGCAACAAATAAATACTTGTTGGTTGATTGGATGTCCTAGTGAGGGCAAAGAATAGACTGATGAGGGGTTATGGCTTAAGGAGAGATGAAATAATCTGATAAAGAGACGTTGATGGTTTTGATTGTTAAAGTAGAATATTTGTCACTAATGGCGAGATAAGGGTGTGATCCTTCCAGTGTGTGGATAGTGTAGAATGGAAGAGTAGGTCATGGGAGCTGAGGAGACATCAGCAGTATGGTAAAGTCCACAAATTCTAAGGGCAGGGGTTGGGCCAGATAGGAAGGCTGGGAGCCAGCTACTGAACTCCTTGAGAAAGGAAGGAGAATGTGTTGGGGTTCCATAGGTAACTGCCATTACGATTTGGACTAAGTGATCATTTTGAATGCAGCAAAACGCTTAAGGAGGAGGTGTTACTGAGTGATGGCAGCAAAGGAGAAGGTTCAGAGGGGCATTGGGGAGCTGCAAGAAGGCGTCCCAGTAAATCCCCTCCCCCCCCACACACCCCTCCAGGACCCATATGTCCAGAGGTGTGAGAATAAGCACAATTAGTGCTAAAAAAGGGTAGCTAGGGATACCGTGGAGAAGTGACACACACTCCATTGTATTCTGCCCAAGAACAGGTGTCTTTGGACAACATCTGGAAGAAATGACTAGTCACATCTGGAGGAAGGGACCAAAAAATAACTTGAGACCTGGTACTTTCTATATGTCAAATAGTCATTTGTTGAAAAATCTATAGGAGGTCTGAGGAATAAGACAACCATTTTCAACTGAAGACATGAAAAGAAAGCTTCTCTGAAGAGGCAGCATTTGATTGAGTCTTTTTTTTTTTTTTAAAGGCAATCGGGGTTAAGTGACTTGCCCAGAGTCACACAGCTAGTAAGTGTCAAGTGTTTGGTCTGAGGCCGGATTTGATCTCAGGTCCTCCTGACTTCAGGGCCGGTGCTCTATCCACTGCGCCACCTAGCTGCCCCCGATTGAGTCTTAATCAATAGAATTTCAACAGATGAAGTCTGGGTGGGGTTGATTGGATGAGAACATGCCAGTCCTTTGGAACCATGTAAGCAAAGACGTGGAGTTCATAGAAGCATGACATTCAAGCTGAAGAAGAGTTTAGAGATCAATCTAGTCTCCATCTCTACTTTTACAAATAAAGAGACTAAAGTATAATCCCGTACTGTCGTCTTGAAAATGGATATGCATCAGCAACTTTGTTTTCAACTCTGTCTTTCTAAATCACAGCTCAGAAAATACAAAATAGTATCACTCGGTTCCTTAATTTCAAGGGCTAATTGTTACCCAAGACATTTTTTAGGAATAGTCAATTCTTAAGAATGGGATCCCTTGCCACATGTGTCTTTGTCAGTCTTTGCTTTTCCTTCTTACCTCCCTCGTCTCTCCCCCCCCCCCCCCCCCAGTTCATTCTGTAGTCAGTCACATTAAGATATTTGACAGGCCGGCCTCACATTTGTGGTTCATTGGCACTCCCTTGTTTTCTTACAGACTTTTGACGAATGCGTAGCCGAGGGAGGCTCAGACTGTGCTCCAGAAAAACTCTGGCTTCAAATCCCGTTCTTCTGTGGCCACAGCTCGGAATGCTGGTATGATGATCGTGTTAGCTTCAGTTAGCGGCTGACCAGTGTTGTGCTCTCAGAAATCCTCAATGAACAGATCTAAATGTGCTACAAATATAGGGAAACCAGGGGGAGCCCAGAAAGAGAAGGAGAACACGGGACTGAGTCATAGATTGTTTAGCAGCCTTTTAAAGGCGTTTCCCTTGAAAGAAGCCTTGCGGTGCCCCCCAAACAGCTTGGCTTGAATGTGTTTGTATGTCTGTTTTGCACCTCTGGTTAGAGGCCAGTCAATATTCACCCTCCAAAGGCTTAACGTTTCAGCCCTTGCAAAGCCTGTCGGACAACAGCGACAATACTAATCATGATGAGTAATGGTTCTGTAGCACATAGTAGGCACTACATAAATGTTAGTTATTATTATTGTTGCATACAGTCACACAGCTAAGTGTCAGAGGTGAAATTTGAATTGTCTTCCTGTCACCAACCCCAGCATGCCTATCTGTCTGCATGGTTTTCCTGTTAAAGTATTTGTGACGAACAAAAATCATTATTGTTCATGGCAGTTTAGGAGGCTAATAAAAGGACATGGAGATTCCCCAAGATAAGTGTGTCTAATAAAGACTCAGTGTGTGCTAGAATTTGAGATTTGGAGATTCATTGTTATGGGACACAAAAGAAGCCATAGTAACACATTCACAGTTAATATCTTTCTTAGAACCACTTAGAATTAAAATCACAAAAGCCAGAAGTTCTGGTTAAAACCCTCTCTGCTCTTCTCAGTCCTCTGTGAGATGCTATTAAATGTGCTTTGCTAATTAAAGTCATCCACTGCGTTCTGCACAGAGGAATCATAATTAAAAAAAAAAAAGTGCAGTTAAGGTGTGGGGAGTAAGACCTTCCCAATTTTATCTGTTTTCCTAGAAGAATGTGGGATATTCATACACTCGGCTTTATCAAATAAAACTAGGCCAGAGTTCTGTAGTAGCTTTCAGTCATGAGTATTAGAGCTGGAAGAAAGCTCTCCTTCTTTACGGATAAAGCATCAGGCCAACTCTCCCGAGAACCCAGGGCCAATTAATGGCAGGAACACCACTCCTCATTTGTGGTCTTTGGGCCAAACCATATATCCCTTTATCCCAGCCCATCTTTGCTCGTGGTCACTTGCTAAGTATTGAAAGAGTCAGTGACTTTGAGTTATATGGGCACTGATCTCTTTCTTTCTTAGGAAATCGTAGAAAAACTGACGTTAGAAATTGAATTACTTTAAGCAATAAACACAAATTCCTAAACCTTACTGACTGATCTACTAATATCCACAAGTTTTGGGAAATATCTTAAAGAGTTCTTTCCTGGACATCTGGTTTAGTATTGACACAGGTGAGGCAGAATGGGAAGATGGGAAAGTTAGGTAAGAGGAATTAAATACAGATGTGCCTTGAAATGAATTTTCTTCTACAATGCTGCTAATGATACCAGGGGTTCTCTTCTCCATGGCTTACTATGTCAGGGTATCAGAAGTACCAGGCTGGTTTCACAAGTATGCACTAATTCCCTTTCTCTGGTTTTAGGAATGTGGGGAGCAGATGGGCCATGGATCAAGCCAAATATAATTTGATTAATGAATACTTTTTAGTGGGAGTCACTGAAGAGCTCGAAGACTTTATCATGCTACTGGAGGCAGCTCTGCCCCGTTTCTTCAAGGGGGCCACAGAACTCTATCGGACAGGTATTTCAGTGGTTATTTAAAAAAAAAAAAGTCTTCCTCACATTTCATTTTACTGGTATTGCTGAAGATTCTCAAATGTTATGGTGAAACCATAACTATTCAACTTGATTGATTCAACAAATATTTTTTAAGCGTTTCTGCATACAGATTGCTATACTTGAGGGAAAGAGATTGTCTCTCTCCTCCTAGAGGGTACAGTTCTGGAGGGGGACAAAACACAACACAGATAACTGGATTCCATGACAATACATGAGAGGGCTGAAAACAAAGAGCTATGTCACACAGTGCAGAAAGAATCAAGAAATGATACCTGTTGTATACCGGAGGACTCCATTTATTTTTCTCCTCTTTCATACCTCCATTTTTATAGTAGGAATTTTCACATTTCAAATCTATCAAAGTTACCATGTGGAGTGGCTTAAAAGGCTTCATATACCCTCTCTGGCTCAGGCAAAAATCAGTAAAGGATTGTAGGCCCCTGGTATACAGTAAGTACCTTCTCTTGATTCTTTCTGCACTGTGTGACATTAATTAATTAGTCCTTCCAGCAATACACCTGTGATTCTAGGCCCTTTAGTTATCTATTCTGTCTTCTTAAAGTATTTCTTAATCTCCAAGGATGAGGACATTTTGTGTCTTTTCAATCAATCAATAAGCATTTACTAAGTACTTGTTCTGTACAAAGCACTTTACCAGGCACTGCAGATACCAAGACAAAAATAAAATAGTCAATACCTTCATGGAACATAGACTCTGTCAGAGGGAGTGTGTATATTTTACATACATGCATACAAACACACGAACAAAAAATAAAGATAGAGTAATTTGGGGGAGAGGGAAACCAAACAACCTCATGTAAGAGATGGTAGTTGAGTTGAGCTTGAAGGAAATTAGGGATTTTAGGAGGAAAAAATGAGGGAAGTGGATTGGAGGCAGAGGGCAGGGGAGGGGAGACCTATTTTCTCTCGGAAAAATAAGTTAATTTTTTAAAAATGTTGTTTGCTTTTGCAAGTAGGAAAGAAATCTCATCTTAGGAAAACCACAGAGAAGAAGCTCCCTACCAAACAAACCATCGCAAAGTTGCAACAGTCTGACATCTGGAAGATGGAAAACGAGTTCTATGAATTTGCCCTGGAACAATTCCAGTTCATCCGAGCCCATGCTGTTCGGGAAAAAGATGGGGACTTGTACATCCTTTCACAGAACTTTTTCTATGAAAAGATCTACCCCAAATCGAACTAAGAGCACCGCGTTCCTACTAGATCCATGGACTGAAAGCTTGGCCACCACTCCTCCTGGGTTCTCAACTCTCGAATCCAGATTGTTGGCAAGCCTGTGAGATGATTTACCATTGAGCTGAGGTCTGGGCTGTGAAGGACATCAAACAAGCAAGTGGACCACGACTGGAGATACCAGCCTTCCAAGAAGCTTAAGCTTCAGAGCTTTTCTTCAGCCCAGCCTTTGGGTTGGGCTAATAGCCTCCTGTCTAAAGAAAACTACACATTTGTTTACCAAAATTAATACACAGCAGAGTTCGAGTTGATGGTAAAATTTCAGAAAAGTATCCTGTACTCTGCTTTTGATTCTCAGAGCAGTTGTCTTTGCCCAAGACATCCATAAAGAAGAAACCATCTATCTCCCTCACCTTCCCATGGAGATTTAGACTATATGGTCTTTAATGAATAGTGTTAACGACTGGTTGGCCTCTCGTACTTTGTTATTGTGAATAACGTCAACTTAGAATGTCCAATAATGTTTGCTGAGAAATGTGGCTGCTGCTGTTGGATTTGCCCATATTTATATAGGTTTTAATAAAAAGAGAATGTCCAATTGTGAGTGTTAAGAAGGAATTAAACCCAATAATGTAAACAGAGAATCAAAGCAGTATTTCTTACTCCTCCCTCCATCTCCTTAACAACCGTGGTTGGGAAAGCTCATCAAAGAAGGATGTTGTTTTAGTTCAGACTTACACATTGATGTTAAAAGCGACTTAATTATCTATTCCTCTCAAAATGATTTGTAATGGATATATTGGCAGTTCCATATTATAACTCCATTGGTGAGCTGTGGTATGGTTGGGATTTTCCTACTACTTCTATACTTTTACCTGTAGAATATTTTTACTAAGGTGCTTTTTAATGTGTTTTAAAGCATTGCATTTACAAAGCAGTCAAATGCTGTAAATATTGCATATTTTATGTATTTGGACCAAAAGGCTACAAGTAACTAGTTTAAAGTGGTTTTGCACCAATTTTGTTATGTCAAGTGAAATCATCCCATCTGCTGTTCTATTTCTCATTCGGGTCAGCTAACTGTTGGACATAACTGAAATGCACTTCAACAATTTTGAATGTTAATACAGAAAGCACCAGGCAGGCCAGGTGGAAGCAGAAGGTCATAGTGGAAAGAGCCCTGGACTCAAGAGTCAGAAGACATGGGTTATGGTCCTGGCTTCAAAAATACCATGTGACCATAGGCAAGTCACTTAAACGTCATGAGCCTCCATTTTCTGATCCATAAGATGTGGACAATAATACCTTCCCTTACTTACTTCATAGGGCTGTCATGAGCATCCAACAGAATTGGTGAGAGCGTTTTGGAACTTGTAAAACACTATGGAACCATAAGTCATTATAAAAGTTATTTTTTAAAAAAAACATTCATAACATGAAATATTTCACCATTCATCCTCCATTATTTGGGGGGAAGAGGGAGAAGATTCCACCTGTAAGCCGTTTGGAAGAAATACACTGAACTTGATCCTGATTCATGTTGGATAGAATTCCTCTCACATTGTCCTGCACTTCATGTTTCGGCAGCTATTGAAATGTGAAATCAACTGGTGGACTTTTAAACCTATTAAGATTCACAAACAGCTGTTTGGATTCAGGAGGTGCCCAGTTTAAAAGAAACATGGTTAGCTGATCATGGGAGGGGAGGGGAGAATGAAACAAAGTTTGTCATCCAGAATGTGAAAGATTTCCCAGTTTTGTTGTACAGTCATAATCAATGCATATTTTTCTATTTACCATTTCTAAAATATGTATTGCTGAGTTTGACTTCCCTATTCCCCATTTACTCTCTCCCCCATCTTGGAAAAGGAGCCTTTTGATAAAATGTTTTAAGTAAACATGGCCAAGGAATGCCTCACTCCATCATATGAAAGCATTTTGAATGTTGCCCTAAAGAATATTTTTACCTGTCAAAAATGGGTACTATGATCAGGACAAAACTTACAAAGACATTTGAAAGAAAAATGCAGGAGGGGTAGGAGTATTAAAAAGAAACACTTAAAAAATGTAATCACATCAGAATGCTGAAAAGTCATTGCTGGGTACATGGTGTTTTTTGACTGGTCTCATTTTCCATTTATTTATTGGCAGGAGATGTGGCACACAAATTGTTTCCTTGGCAACAGACAGAAAAATAGTGCCCCCCCCCCAAGAAAACCCTTCATTTCTAAACAGGAACAGATCTAAGGTAGATCTGTCACAAAGTTTACATAAATGCTAGACCACAACCTTCAGATGGGCAGCATGTGACTGGAGGGCAAGCAGAAGACTTGCAGGGGTGAATCAGCTCTTTCATATAACCATGGTAGCCCTGAGGACATTAGAAGCATCATTATGAACTAGTACTCTATTGGCTTCAAAGAGTTAATGTACTCTCAAAAGGCCCTGACTTCCATCTAAAGGATAACTGATGGACCCAAAAGGTTTCTGCCACAATTTCACAAATTTTGATGGTTGGGTTGCATCCAAGTAAATTATTTCCTTTCCCTGATTTAATACACAGTTTTCAAAGTGGTGGCATTTATGGCCTCATATGTCCAGGGTGACTTTGGCATGGTCCTGCCAGGAGTTGGGGGAAGTGGCCTCAGTGACATCTCATGGTCCAAGCCAGCCCATTTCTGCAAATGCTGCAGATTTCCTTATGATTCCAAAGCAGGGGACCGAGATTTGTAATAAATTCAGTACCCTCAACTGCTGAAACAATAATGTATTTTTTTAAAGTGGCAAATGTGGGTTTTTTCCAGCCTCTGCTCTTTGTCAGTATTTTTGACCATAGGGAAATACTTTTTTTAATATATGAAAGTGAATTAACCACTTTGCATTTTAAAAGACAATGTTATATGTTATATGTATATGTGTGTGTATATATATGTCTATATACATATATATGTTTATTTCCTAGGAGAGGAAAAGATAACCTCTTTGTTCAGATTGTTTTAACTTCTATTTTCTAATTGCTCCAAAATGACACCGTCAATAAATTTATGTGACTGTTTTCAACTCTAATGGGGAAGATCATATGGATTTTGCCTAGCTTTAATGTGTAAAATATCCCTTTACCTGATAGTAAGAATAAAAGAGAATGCACAGGGATTCCTTTTATATCACCTGTGTATGCAGTAATACAAGTTGCAGAATTTTGGATGCCTCTGAATTCCTGGTAATCAGATTTAATCTAATGAAAAAAATCAAAGAGTGTTTTCAAAGGATCAGCTTTATATATTTTAGTTGTTCTATTTTCATTTTTTTTTCAGTTAAATCTTGTCATTTGAAATTCATAATTGCTTTTGTCCCATAAATGACATTGACAAAATCACTAAGCTTGTTAGTGTTTTTTCATGACAAACCACATTTTTACACTGCAGATGATTTTCTCATTGTTTGCATAATCAGAAAGAACTTAGTTCCATAGACAGTAATATTCTCCTGTTGCTCTCTCCCTCTTTTTTGCAAAATATCTTTAGACATGAAAGAAGTTAAATTAACAGGTAATTCCTGAAATGGATTCCTGTTATTTGAACTTTTCAATCAAACTTTCCATTAATGAAATTTCTAGGACTCAGCTAGACTCCCATTTGCTGTTTTCAGAATGAAAATTCTGCGGGCCTCCAATCCACAGCTTGTGAGAAGCCTCTCAAAGGCCCATTTCATGAGGCTCACCCTTGAGAGGTTGAGATGTCCCTGTCTTTATGTTACAAAAGTTTCTCTCTGCATTAAGTAGTGCTGGGGCACTTAGCTAGAATTTTTTTTTTAATTGATTTCCCTGGTATTAAAAACGGTTTGTGTGTGTGGTGCTGACTACAGTAAGCTCACACAGTCTGCTGAAATGGCCTGTTGTTTCCAATGCACTGCCAACTTAGCTGCGTCAGAGTGGAGCTTATGACTGCTGCCCAGTGACTTGGAGAGATGCTGAAGTGGGGCCTTGGGCTAGCCCGGCAGACAGATAATCGGACGTGCTGAGCTCGTGTAGTTGGGTGACATTAACAGCACTGTTTAGAAAACAGGTCCTCTTGGTCAAGATGCCTTCCTAGCACATCCATTACAAACCTGCTGTTTAGGCATCAGTGCTGTCTCCCGGGTTCTTTGGGACCTTGCCTTTCGTGGCGAGAGTCAGGTGTGGGAGCGTCGAATGTAACTTTGAGAAACATGGATTGTGCTTCATGACTTTTATTTTAAAACTACACAGACAGCTAAATAGTGCCTTTTTTCCTCACAATCCATGTTGTAAGATGTCCACTCCCCTCTGTCTCTCCCTTTCTCACTCCCTTGCTCCCTCCCTCACCATGGATTCATTTGTGCAATACTATTCCAACTTGAAACCATTCTGTCACTTCTGTTGGAAATATAATCACTCGTTCTTAACCCAGTGCCAGCTTTCTGTTGTTGAAGTGTTTCGGTTGATTTCCTGATGCAAATGCTATTAAAATAAACAACCAGTGGGAAGGGAAAAACTCTTTGGTGTCCTGTTTTAATATCTGTTTCCATAGCCTTCACACCGACTGACATTCTCCCAGCAAGCTTTGGTAGAAAGTGGACGCACCCTCAGTCTCACATGTATTGCTGGTGGAAGAGTTGCCATTGTTTTTGGTCCATAATCATTTTGACTTATTTGTACTGTTACTTTATTCAGAGTAGACTACCTTTTCCTTAATGTTTGTCCAGGACATCATCAGACTTGACCATTGGCAGCCATACGAAATCTATACAGGGTATGCCTCATTTCAGAAGGGACTAGGGGAAAAGCGTTGTCAAGTTAGGGCCCCCCCTCCCAGAAAAAAAAAGGACAAATATACCATAAGATGAATAAGTCAGATGAGCATCTACTACACACTTTTATCATCTACAAAATGTTGTTGGGGAAAATGCATCCCTAATGTGGCTATTACAGTGGAGATTTCTAAAGCTCAAACAGATGTTAGAGATTATCTCATCTAATTCCCTCATTTTATAGAGAGCCCAATAAGGTTTTCCCAAGGTCATACAGGTTGTAGGCAGCACATCCAGGATTTGAAACTAGGTTGACTCCATACTTGGTATTTGCATTGCTATAGAGGTGATGTGCCCTATCCAAACGCTATCACATTTTAAATATCAGTACAACAATGGCCTGATAGATCATTTATGTAACATTTGTCTTGTGTCCATGGTGAACATACACAACGTTGAAATACCTTTGTGAAGTTGTCAGCCCTGCTGAATGCTAGTTGACATTTCTTAAGGGACTAGCTCATAAATACTCATCCTGTAGTGTTTTGGCTATGAACTACTTAGCTCTTTGAGTAGTAGTGGGTTCCATTTACTTTTAAGCATCACACTTAGTGGTGTTAAGAATCTCCATTTGAATTTCTACCTAATTAAGTACATTAAGAAAATCTGTGGGGCTTGGTATATAGAGACAGCCTCAGATTCAGGAAGCACTGAGTTGAATTGTTGACCCATATGGACGTTTTGACCCTGGGCTTGTTACTTGACCTCTTGGTATCCCAGGCAACCCTCAAAAAACTCTTAAATTGCAGAACGCTTACTAATAGGCATTCATTAAAGTGAGTTCCTTATCCCCATGACATCTCAGATCTGGACACCACACACACACACACACACACATCGTATTAAGTACATGCAACAAATAAGCTAGGTATTAAAATTTACTCTCCGCAAGTATACTAATTTTTAAAATCTTTTTATGTGAAAATGCTGCATGTCCTGCTAAAGGAGATCAGAATTGTTTCTTCCAGATGCTGCTGCCTCTGTAATGAAATAGTTTATGTTCTATCTGAATGGTAATGGTTGCTGAATGAGGTATATGTGGACCCCCAGGATACCTTTTTAAGTATGGTGGCATGATTTTCCCTGTTGTTACCTTTCAGTGCCTAATAGCACATAAATAGTTAAAGAAGGCCCTTGCCTTAAAGTTAATTTAGCTGTTGCTGTTATGATGTCAGACCTTTGTTCTTTGGAAAATAAACACTTCGACAGTCAGTGTTTACGCCTACAAATTTGATTGTGCTCTTACCCAGCCAGTTGGGGGGACGTGGAGGAAGGAGAGGGTCTGTAGCTTGAATTTACTGGATTTTTTTTTCCAGTACAAATCCCCATGCACTGTCCACCTGTTTTCTCTGTTTGAGGCCCCAGCCACTCTTGTCTTCTTTATGGGCCTGTTCTACCTTCATTACTGCTTAGCACAGATGTGGTAACTTGAAACAAGCTCATTTAAAAGGCTAGAAGTTGTCTTTTTTCATAAAGTTACTGGAAAAGGAAACTTGGCATTAAAATGGAGGCTTGAGGGCCTTTCAACGTCAGTAACAGGGAAAACCAGGAACAAATAACATGAAGTCAACTGTTCTCTTTCCTAAGTATCTCTGTTCAATATATGCAAGACAGTATGATACAGACATGAATAGTTCCTGCCCTCAAGGCACTTACAATCTAGTAGAAGGAGGACATAGCAATAATAATGACAAATAAAGAAATAACTAGTACAAATACCATGGAGAGAGGTAGGTAATAGTAATTAATTGATAGAATCCTTATCCTGCAGCATGGGATTTAGCAGATACATTAATTTTAAAATGAGTTGGAAGTGAGACTGGGTAAAAAAAATAGATTTTTATTATAGAGTTTAGAGCTGGGAGGCACCTTGGAGACTATTAATTCAATCCCTTCGTTTTTTCATTTAATGAAATGAGGTCCAGATCAGGAAGTAACCTTCATCTAATTAAGTATTTTAGGTTTATTTGAATATTAATGCCTGCTGAACAATGCACATGTAGACTCCAGAACACAATTAAAATCGTAATAATGATCAAGGCAAGACTTTTTTACTGTTTCCACAGGAAGAAACTTACCACCCAAACTGTTACCTTTCATAGCCAAATAAATTAAATTCAACACAGGTCACTTACTACCTTGTTACTTAAGAAAGTAGGCAAGCTGGGACTCAAGCTCTGGGTCTCTGATTGCTAATCCAGGACTTCCGCCTCAGTGGGAATAGGCTTTTTTTTTTTTTTTTTTTTGGTTTGTTTTAATGTGGACTTCCTCTCTTCGCTTGTCATTCTGGCCAAGGCTTGTGCTCGATGACAACAGCCATCCTAAACCTCAGGCTAAACATCTCTGGGGTTTTCTCCATCGCCACCAATTCTTAAATGTCACGGTTTCCACTCTTTTCCCCAGTTTTGATGTCCTTCCTAAAATGTGATTGAACTCAGTGCTCCCAGTGTGTTCTGGTTCGGGTAGGATTCTTAACTTCCTCATACTCTGAACAATAAATCTCTGTTAATGCAGCCCCAAAGTTGTCAGTTTGCTTTTATGTTGCATTGTTGGTTCCTGTCGAGTTTGCTTAATAAATGCTTGTTGATTAGTTGATTGTATTCCCGCATTGGTCTCCCTCAATTGGCACTTTTTGTAGTTGATTTTGTTAATCCAAGTAAATACTGCTAAGACCCCAAGAACTTTTTTAGATGAACTCCTAATTAGCTATGCCTCTTCCATCTTGGGAAATGGGTTTTTTGAACCCCCCCAAAGATTTTACATTTATCTCGTACATTTCCTCTCCGATGTAGCCTGCCGTTCTAACTTGTCAAGATTTTTTTTGAGTCTGACTCAACTCTAGTGTATTGGTTATCCCAGGATTATGTCACCTACAAATCTGATAAGCCTTTATCTAAGTCATTAATAAAATCAAACAGCACGGGGCCAGGGATAAATATCTAAGACATTCCTGAAGGCCTGTTTGGTTGTTAATATCAAACCTAGTTACTACACTTTTGGCCTTTAACCAGTTCCTAATTAATATCAACAAGAATAGCATGAGAGATTTTCTCAACTACTCTGCTAAAATTTAAGTAAACTATATTTGGTGTATCTCCCCAATCTACCAGTCTAGGAATCATTTCCAAAAAGAAAGAGGCTAGTTTGACATGACCCATTCTAGCTCCATAATCACCACTTCTTTTTTAGATTTTCGTTAAGCATCCCTTTAATAATATGTTCTAGGCTGGAGCTGGCAAACTATGACCCGGCCCCGCCACCTCATTTTTGTAAAGCCCGGGAGCTAAGGATGGTTAGCTCTTAGACTGTAGGCCATACAGAAGCAGGCAATGGGTAGTGGGCTGGCTTGGCTTACAGGCCACAGTTAGCTCTTCTAGAATGTTGCCAAGAATCCAATCCAATCCAACAAGCACTTATGTATAAAATTCAGTGCTAGGCTCTGGGGATACAATAAAAAAAAAATCCTAACCCTCAAGGAGCCTTCAATAGTCACTGCCTTATAGTTTGAAAGTTTTACCCTCTTTTATTTTTTCGGAAGTTAGAATGTTTTTTACCTTCTAATACTGTAGGACAAGTCATAAAGGAGTGTTCCTGGTCTCCAAAATCATGGATAGGGCTTCAGTACTTCTATTCACTAGTTCGTTCAGTACTCTAGGACAGTGGTTTCCAAAGTGGAAATCTTAACCTGCAGAAGGAACATGGCCCCAGTGGAGGTCTAAGCAACCAACTGGATGACAGGAAGGTGGATTGCTTTCCATCCTCTGCATGAACACAACGGCTAGGCCCTCCTGTACAAGTGCCTCTGTGTGAGCTCCCAATTTCTTCCTTTCACCAGAGTAGCTATTAAAAAATGCCTTCTCTCCCCTCCCATGTCATGTTCATCCCCTGACCCCAAGATCACCTCTTGATAGAGCAGGTGTCCTTTGAGCAGGCTGTACGCTACAGGACATGCCTGGTAAGTATGAGGCCTATGCCTCCTCCTACCTTTTCATTTTGCATGAGATGGAATAAAATTCGCAGAATAAGCAGGTATGGATGGGGAAAATCTATACCACAAATATCATTATCTTATCTTCCCCCTGCTTCCAACCCCACGCCTTTTCTGAACTTCCTTATTTTTGTTGAGGGCACCATCATCCTTCTCATCAACCAGAACTGCTGCCTTCCTCATTCTTCTCAGCTCCCTGTCATCCCTCATTTTGACGTATCCATTTGGCAGATCATGTCACTTCTTCCTCAACATCTCTTACTTCCTTCCCCTTTCTCCGTTGATATAGCCCCCGCCTTTACCTAAGCTCTCATTGCCTCTCCCTGAACTATTGCAAAGGTCTCACCACCTCAGATGGCTCCCCCACTTCCATCTATCCTTCACACGACTGCCAAAGTGATTGTCATACAAATACAGGACTATGTCACCCACACCCCTGACTCAGTAAATTCTGATGGCTCCCTATTGACTACAGGATCAGATAGAAATTTCTGGGTTTGGCTTTTAAAGGTCTTCATCATCTGACCCTAGTGAAGCTTTCCAACCTTATTAGGCATTACTCCCCTTATTGAGGAATGAAAGGCAGCATGAAATAGTGGATAGGAAGATGTGGTTTCAAGTCCTACCTATGGCAAGTCATTAAAGCCTCAGTGCTCTGGGCAGCACTCTGTAAGCTGCAGATCAGATGCTTACTTCCATTGGGAAAGGAAATTTCTTCACCTGGAACTTCCCTATGCCAATGAAATCATAGGTGCAATTCTGATCCCTTCCTCACGTGGTCCAACCAAACTGGCCTCCTCATAGACATACGGAAACAATTAAAATATCCAGATTTGAATAGAATATTAAAGCATGACACCATCCGTTAAGCAAAACTCCATGAAGAAAAAGGAATTACTTTGGAAAGTGTTGTTGAATTGAAATAAAAGAATTCACTTTAACTGGTTGTTTTTATATTTTATTTGGTGACAATGCCCAGAGAAACATGGCTAATGCAGAAAAATTTACATTTGGTGACTTTTGGAACCTATTGTTTGATTGTTGTATTGTGTATCTTCAAATAAAAAATATCTTTAAAAACATTTCACCTACTTGTCTAGCTACATTAAGTTACCTGAATAGTTACTAAAAATAATTATTTACAAGTCTTAACCCTATTGTCCAAGACACACACCCAAATTTTTTAAAATAATGCATCTTATTCAATCATGTTGCTTGCTAAAAAAAAAACACAAAATTTTTATTAGTAATATGTATGTTAAAATTAAAAATATTTCTTTTATCTCTATCATCCTTTTAATTTGAGTTTCATGTATGTCTTGAAATACACATGATACATTAGTATGGTAGTATATACATACATTTATAATTTGTGTGTATATAAATATAGGTATATATATTGTTGATATGTGTGTGTATTTGTGTATATACATATATATATACATATGTGTATGTATATATAGATATGCCTATGTGTTAGAAAACATATATATGTGCATACGTGTGTGTGTGTGTGTGTTCTCCAAACATTTTTACTAGTAGGAATGCAT
>NW_020947793.1:0-19810 GCF_900497805.2 Vombatus ursinus | reverse complement strand
TTTAGAACTCGGGGGGAACTTCCCAGAATTGCCCTGCCCTGGCCCTAGCATCAAAGGAAGATTTCACTGTAAAGATACTATCGGAACACATTTTAAGAGAGAAATGAGCTGATAGAAGCCATGTAGCTAGTGCCACAAGGTACTGGTCTATGAAGAAAATAAGACCAAGAGCAAATGGAGGAGGAGGAGGAAGAAGGGCCCACCATGGCTAATACTGAAGGGGCATAGATACCCATCGCCAGTTATCCTTCTTAGCCTAATTTAGCACCCAAAGTAAGACTAGCAAATAGGCATACTAGATAAATATTTGTTACATTTTTATGCATTCCTTAGCTCTGTGTCCCTGAGGCAGAGACGTGCCCTTATTATGCATCTGATCCCTGTTCTGGCTTGTAGGTATCTCCTGCGTGCTTTATGATTCTCTGAGTTCTCTTCAGCTCCCCTTTATCTATCTCCCAACAGTTCCTATTAAGCGTCACCCAAATCAGCTGGCTCACATCCTCCCACCAGGGCTTTTCACTGCCCGCCTGACAAACAGTAGACGGCCTCACCTCACAAAACGCCAAAAGTTTTTAAATTTCCTTGCTTATCAGTTGTACTTTCCATTTATT
This sequence comes from Vombatus ursinus, assembly GCF_900497805.2. Classification (NCBI taxonomy): domain Eukaryota; kingdom Metazoa; phylum Chordata; class Mammalia; order Diprotodontia; family Vombatidae; genus Vombatus; species Vombatus ursinus. The sequence continues at coordinate 19,199 of NW_020947793.1, read as the reverse complement.
GAATATCACGGTTTGCACAACTTTAAAAACTGTTCAGATGGAATTTCTCTCTATAAAAAAGAGCCAGATTTACTAGCTGAAAAAGCTGATCACATTTTTTGATGTTAGCCCTTTCTTTTCCTGGTAGAGTCAGCTGGTTACCATAGATCTACAAGAGGAAAGAGTATCTTTGTTTTGTTGGGTTTTTTTTTTTTTTTTTCACATTTCAAGAGGGGAAAAAATATACTTAGAAAAATTTTTTTCTCTGAATTGACTAATCTTTTTGTGAAGCCTGGAGGAAACAGATGATTTAGGGTAGATAGTCATTTGAGTAGCATTTTGCTCTTGTTGTATGTTCAGAGAAGAATAGGTATCCAAAGTGGTAGATATTCAGATTAGATTCAGTGCATGTCATCTTGGTTAATGAGTGTTCAAGTCAAGTTCTGTGTGGTTAAAGATGGTAGTATACTCATTTGGTTTCAGATGGAATATACTGGTTTTATTTTATTCATCAACTATGAATATATTATAGACAAGACCTGGTTGTATAAGTATGATCTTTCATTCATATTCAAGCACACTCAATTGGCCCTTAATTATTAATGTTTTACTTTGATTTACACTCTCTGCCATTGTCCAACCAATAGCAGAAAATTTAATAAGCATCCATTTGTGTACAAGACACTGTACTAGTTACTGAGCATGCACAAACAAAAACAAAAAAATGCCCAGCTCCTGTCCTCAAAGAACTTCTATTCTATGGGGGATGCGAATAATAGAACATGTATTCAGGTAAGTAAATGCAAGATTAAGGGAGCCTTAACAATGGGGGAGTCAGGAAAGGCTTTCGTACATTTCCTAGGGAAGTTAGGAAGGTCCCCTCCCCCCAGAGATGATAAGGAACCAAGAAAAAAAATAATAAAAACCAAACAGACTAACTCATTTTGCCCTGTTTTAGCCAGTTAACATTTAGTAGGTTCAAAGGTTTAGAACTATTGGTCAAAGAAATCATTTGGGAAATTATTTGCGTGTTTTTATTTATCTGCTCTAGTATTTCAGTAGCATGAAAATAGATTATTTTAAGAATGTGAATCAAATAACCATCATTTGTACTTTTCCAGTTATCAATAGATGACATCTTTGACACCAGCGGAAAATATTTTAATTTCCAAAATTACCTTTATCTTAATTAACAGTATAAAAACTTTGGCATAAAGCTTCATTGCTTTTGCCTCTTTTAATAGTTTACCTTCCTATGTTTGGGGGGAAATCTTTTTAATTTCTTTGAATCAATCAAAAAAATGAAGGTTGTAGAGATGATGAGTTCCCCTGCCATCGCTTTTTATTATTTATTACATTCCATATGACTCCAATCAGATAAAGGAAGCAGAGCCCAAAATTGGATAGGCCTGGAATAAAAAAACCTTCAAGTTTATCAACTTCTCAGTTCAGTGGGCCAAAGACTTCATGGAAATTGGAACATGGTATGTAGATAGATAGATATGTTTTTTATTTTATCAGACACGACTCAACATAGAGGATGATAAAACCCCTTTTTAAAGGGCCTGCAGCTGAAGTCAGACCCAACTGGTAGAATACATAAATCAGATTCTAATGAAAATGTTTGTTTCATCTTAAAAAAAAAAAAAAAGCTAGGATTTCTTTACTTTTTATATAGACTTAAAGAATTTAGGACAATTTCAAAAGAGGCATTGATAAAATTCTTAAGGAGGTAATCTTATTGTTTCGTCCCTCTGTGTTCTGGAGTTCTTCCTTCAATTTATAGATTCATACATTATTAGACCTTAAACATACCTTAAAGGACCATAATCGCTGCTCATGAAAAGACCCTTATTTTATACTTATGTCAGTGGTTGTATTTTGCTTTTACTATGTCCACAGTTTAAATAACAATCAATGACAATGATACTAGAGCTTCCAGGAGGCAGTATAATAAAAGATAATGAATAATTGGAGGGGAGGGGCAAAGAAGGGAGATCCCTGCAGGATAAATTGGGCAGAGGGAGGGCTCCCTCGTAGGACAGTGCAATCTCTGTTGCCCTTCACAGGTAGTAGAGAAAGAGATGGTGTGAGCAGAGGTACAGAGAATCTAATGCCCACTGCATGTTTGGGGAGCTATTAAGCAGACCATTCTTTCTAGAGTGGGAAGTGTTTGTAGGAATAGGATTGGAAAAATGTGTTGGAAGCCAGTTGTGGATGGCTTGGAAATCTAAGTTTATCTAAAGCTATGAATACAAGTCTTTGAAAGTTTTGAGTAGGGGAGTGATATTATAAAGGCCTTAGTTTAGCAAAATGAATCCGGCTACAGTGTGGAGAAAGGATGAAAGGAATTAAGAGGCAGTTCTAGTATTCCAGGCATACGAAGTAAGAAGAACTGGAACCAGAGCGGTAGCAGTGGGATACTAATATGATGATTCTGTTAACAAAAGAGGGGAGCTAATGAGGAGGAGCCACTTTGGGTAGATATGGTAGCACCAAGCCCTTACTTCGGAGAGAATTTTCTGTTGCTAGTTACTGGTAAGGGTAAGCTGAGTGATAAAGGCATCCAAGAAAAAAATAGTAATGTTCAGCGCAGTTAGTCAGCTGTCATGGGTTAAGCGTGCCTACTATTTGCTAGACACCGAAGGTACAAAAACAAAAACGGAACAACTTCTATTTTATCAGGAAGAGAGCATCTGTGTAATTAAGCATGTGCCTAATATGCATAAGATGCATTTTGGGGAGGGTATTAGCATTTGGAGAATCAAGAAAAGCTTCATGTAGAAGATGGTATTTGAAGGAACTAGAAGGAAACTAGATATTCCAAGAGATGGAGGTTAGGATGGAGAACTGTTCCATGCATGAGGGGCAGTCAGTGCAGAGGCAAAAAAGACAGGGTTGCAATGGCACATGTGAGCAAAAGCAGGAAGAAGGCGGGCTAGGCTGTAGAGTATGGGAAAAGTCTAACAAGGTTGGAGAATTTAGGTTGTGAAGGACTTTAAAGAGGGAGTTTTTATTTGAACCTTGAAGTTATAGCCACTTGAGTTTGTTGAATAAAGTGATGTACTTGAGAGGAATCAGTTTGGCAGAAGAGTGGACTATATATTAGAAAGAAAAGAGGTGAACCCACATGTACAAAAATATTCATAGCAGCTCTTTTTGTATGGCCAAGAATTGGAAATTAAGGGGGTGCCCATCAATTGGGCAATGACTGAACAAGTTGTGGTATATGAATGTAATGGAATGCTGTTGTGCTATAAGAAATGATGAACAGACTGACTTCAGAAAAACCTGGAAAGACTTGTATGGTCTGATGCTGAGTGAAGTGAGCAGAACCAGGAGAACATTGTACACAGTAACAGCCACACTATGCGATGACTAACTTTGATAGACTTGGCTGTTCTCAGCAGTGCAACTAAGAAATCTCCAAAAGTCTCATGATGGAAAATGCTATCCACATTCAGAGAAAGAACTATGGAACCTGAATGCAGGTGGAAGCAGACTATCTGTTCTCCTTTTCTTTTGTTGTTTTGTTTTATTGCTTCATTCTTGTGGTTCCTCCCACTGGTTCTAATTCTTCTTTACATCACGACTAATGGGAAAATATGCTTTTAATATGAATGTATAAGTAGAGCCTGTATCAGATTGCATGCTGTCTTGGGGAGGGGGAGAAAATTTAAAACTCAAAATCTTATGGAAGTGAATGTTGAGAACTAAAACTTAATAAATAAATTGTTTAAATTAAAAAAAACAAAAGTAAAGAGATCAAAGGTAGGGAAACCATTAGGAAGATGTTGCAGTTATTCAGGTGAGAGGTGATAAAGGCCTGAACCAGGTTTGTGGCCGTATGAGTAGAGAGAAAAGAATGGATTGGAAAAATTTATAAATGACTTGACTTGGCAACTGGTTGGATATGTGGAATGAAGAAGAGTGCATACTCAAAAGTAATGCCAAGGATAGTGGTACTCTTGTCAGAAATAGGGATGTTTAAGAGGGGGTGGGTTTTGAAGGAAAGGTAATGCATTCAATTTGGGACATATAAAATTTGAGATATCTCTGAAGCATCCATCCACCTTGAAATATTCAGTAAGGAATTGTATATACGTGACTAGAGCTCAGGAGAAATGAATAGAAATGTGAGAGTGCTGGTGACATCTATGACTGAAAGAATGTGGAGAGATAATAGAAGAAGGTCTAGAACAGAAACTGGGAGAGAAGGTGAGGTTAGAATAAAGGTGATAGCTTGGGAGAGTACGAAAGGAAGGATGGATTTGAGAAGGAATACTCCTATCTCTGGCACCTAGCATGGTGTATGGCCCATAGCAGCAACAAATAAATACTTGTTGGTTGATTGGATGTCCTAGTGAGGGCAAAGAATAGACTGATGAGGGGTTATGGCTTAAGGAGAGATGAAATAATCTGATAAAGAGACGTTGATGGTTTTGATTGTTAAAGTAGAATATTTGTCACTAATGGCGAGATAAGGGTGTGATCCTTCCAGTGTGTGGATAGTGTAGAATGGAAGAGTAGGTCATGGGAGCTGAGGAGACATCAGCAGTATGGTAAAGTCCACAAATTCTAAGGGCAGGGGTTGGGCCAGATAGGAAGGCTGGGAGCCAGCTACTGAACTCCTTGAGAAAGGAAGGAGAATGTGTTGGGGTTCCATAGGTAACTGCCATTACGATTTGGACTAAGTGATCATTTTGAATGCAGCAAAACGCTTAAGGAGGAGGTGTTACTGAGTGATGGCAGCAAAGGAGAAGGTTCAGAGGGGCATTGGGGAGCTGCAAGAAGGCGTCCCAGTAAATCCCCTCCCCCCCCACACACCCCTCCAGGACCCATATGTCCAGAGGTGTGAGAATAAGCACAATTAGTGCTAAAAAAGGGTAGCTAGGGATACCGTGGAGAAGTGACACACACTCCATTGTATTCTGCCCAAGAACAGGTGTCTTTGGACAACATCTGGAAGAAATGACTAGTCACATCTGGAGGAAGGGACCAAAAAATAACTTGAGACCTGGTACTTTCTATATGTCAAATAGTCATTTGTTGAAAAATCTATAGGAGGTCTGAGGAATAAGACAACCATTTTCAACTGAAGACATGAAAAGAAAGCTTCTCTGAAGAGGCAGCATTTGATTGAGTCTTTTTTTTTTTTTAAAGGCAATCGGGGTTAAGTGACTTGCCCAGAGTCACACAGCTAGTAAGTGTCAAGTGTTTGGTCTGAGGCCGGATTTGATCTCAGGTCCTCCTGACTTCAGGGCCGGTGCTCTATCCACTGCGCCACCTAGCTGCCCCCGATTGAGTCTTAATCAATAGAATTTCAACAGATGAAGTCTGGGTGGGGTTGATTGGATGAGAACATGCCAGTCCTTTGGAACCATGTAAGCAAAGACGTGGAGTTCATAGAAGCATGACATTCAAGCTGAAGAAGAGTTTAGAGATCAATCTAGTCTCCATCTCTACTTTTACAAATAAAGAGACTAAAGTATAATCCCGTACTGTCGTCTTGAAAATGGATATGCATCAGCAACTTTGTTTTCAACTCTGTCTTTCTAAATCACAGCTCAGAAAATACAAAATAGTATCACTCGGTTCCTTAATTTCAAGGGCTAATTGTTACCCAAGACATTTTTTAGGAATAGTCAATTCTTAAGAATGGGATCCCTTGCCACATGTGTCTTTGTCAGTCTTTGCTTTTCCTTCTTACCTCCCTCGTCTCTCCCCCCCCCCCCCCCCCAGTTCATTCTGTAGTCAGTCACATTAAGATATTTGACAGGCCGGCCTCACATTTGTGGTTCATTGGCACTCCCTTGTTTTCTTACAGACTTTTGACGAATGCGTAGCCGAGGGAGGCTCAGACTGTGCTCCAGAAAAACTCTGGCTTCAAATCCCGTTCTTCTGTGGCCACAGCTCGGAATGCTGGTATGATGATCGTGTTAGCTTCAGTTAGCGGCTGACCAGTGTTGTGCTCTCAGAAATCCTCAATGAACAGATCTAAATGTGCTACAAATATAGGGAAACCAGGGGGAGCCCAGAAAGAGAAGGAGAACACGGGACTGAGTCATAGATTGTTTAGCAGCCTTTTAAAGGCGTTTCCCTTGAAAGAAGCCTTGCGGTGCCCCCCAAACAGCTTGGCTTGAATGTGTTTGTATGTCTGTTTTGCACCTCTGGTTAGAGGCCAGTCAATATTCACCCTCCAAAGGCTTAACGTTTCAGCCCTTGCAAAGCCTGTCGGACAACAGCGACAATACTAATCATGATGAGTAATGGTTCTGTAGCACATAGTAGGCACTACATAAATGTTAGTTATTATTATTGTTGCATACAGTCACACAGCTAAGTGTCAGAGGTGAAATTTGAATTGTCTTCCTGTCACCAACCCCAGCATGCCTATCTGTCTGCATGGTTTTCCTGTTAAAGTATTTGTGACGAACAAAAATCATTATTGTTCATGGCAGTTTAGGAGGCTAATAAAAGGACATGGAGATTCCCCAAGATAAGTGTGTCTAATAAAGACTCAGTGTGTGCTAGAATTTGAGATTTGGAGATTCATTGTTATGGGACACAAAAGAAGCCATAGTAACACATTCACAGTTAATATCTTTCTTAGAACCACTTAGAATTAAAATCACAAAAGCCAGAAGTTCTGGTTAAAACCCTCTCTGCTCTTCTCAGTCCTCTGTGAGATGCTATTAAATGTGCTTTGCTAATTAAAGTCATCCACTGCGTTCTGCACAGAGGAATCATAATTAAAAAAAAAAAAGTGCAGTTAAGGTGTGGGGAGTAAGACCTTCCCAATTTTATCTGTTTTCCTAGAAGAATGTGGGATATTCATACACTCGGCTTTATCAAATAAAACTAGGCCAGAGTTCTGTAGTAGCTTTCAGTCATGAGTATTAGAGCTGGAAGAAAGCTCTCCTTCTTTACGGATAAAGCATCAGGCCAACTCTCCCGAGAACCCAGGGCCAATTAATGGCAGGAACACCACTCCTCATTTGTGGTCTTTGGGCCAAACCATATATCCCTTTATCCCAGCCCATCTTTGCTCGTGGTCACTTGCTAAGTATTGAAAGAGTCAGTGACTTTGAGTTATATGGGCACTGATCTCTTTCTTTCTTAGGAAATCGTAGAAAAACTGACGTTAGAAATTGAATTACTTTAAGCAATAAACACAAATTCCTAAACCTTACTGACTGATCTACTAATATCCACAAGTTTTGGGAAATATCTTAAAGAGTTCTTTCCTGGACATCTGGTTTAGTATTGACACAGGTGAGGCAGAATGGGAAGATGGGAAAGTTAGGTAAGAGGAATTAAATACAGATGTGCCTTGAAATGAATTTTCTTCTACAATGCTGCTAATGATACCAGGGGTTCTCTTCTCCATGGCTTACTATGTCAGGGTATCAGAAGTACCAGGCTGGTTTCACAAGTATGCACTAATTCCCTTTCTCTGGTTTTAGGAATGTGGGGAGCAGATGGGCCATGGATCAAGCCAAATATAATTTGATTAATGAATACTTTTTAGTGGGAGTCACTGAAGAGCTCGAAGACTTTATCATGCTACTGGAGGCAGCTCTGCCCCGTTTCTTCAAGGGGGCCACAGAACTCTATCGGACAGGTATTTCAGTGGTTATTTAAAAAAAAAAAAGTCTTCCTCACATTTCATTTTACTGGTATTGCTGAAGATTCTCAAATGTTATGGTGAAACCATAACTATTCAACTTGATTGATTCAACAAATATTTTTTAAGCGTTTCTGCATACAGATTGCTATACTTGAGGGAAAGAGATTGTCTCTCTCCTCCTAGAGGGTACAGTTCTGGAGGGGGACAAAACACAACACAGATAACTGGATTCCATGACAATACATGAGAGGGCTGAAAACAAAGAGCTATGTCACACAGTGCAGAAAGAATCAAGAAATGATACCTGTTGTATACCGGAGGACTCCATTTATTTTTCTCCTCTTTCATACCTCCATTTTTATAGTAGGAATTTTCACATTTCAAATCTATCAAAGTTACCATGTGGAGTGGCTTAAAAGGCTTCATATACCCTCTCTGGCTCAGGCAAAAATCAGTAAAGGATTGTAGGCCCCTGGTATACAGTAAGTACCTTCTCTTGATTCTTTCTGCACTGTGTGACATTAATTAATTAGTCCTTCCAGCAATACACCTGTGATTCTAGGCCCTTTAGTTATCTATTCTGTCTTCTTAAAGTATTTCTTAATCTCCAAGGATGAGGACATTTTGTGTCTTTTCAATCAATCAATAAGCATTTACTAAGTACTTGTTCTGTACAAAGCACTTTACCAGGCACTGCAGATACCAAGACAAAAATAAAATAGTCAATACCTTCATGGAACATAGACTCTGTCAGAGGGAGTGTGTATATTTTACATACATGCATACAAACACACGAACAAAAAATAAAGATAGAGTAATTTGGGGGAGAGGGAAACCAAACAACCTCATGTAAGAGATGGTAGTTGAGTTGAGCTTGAAGGAAATTAGGGATTTTAGGAGGAAAAAATGAGGGAAGTGGATTGGAGGCAGAGGGCAGGGGAGGGGAGACCTATTTTCTCTCGGAAAAATAAGTTAATTTTTTAAAAATGTTGTTTGCTTTTGCAAGTAGGAAAGAAATCTCATCTTAGGAAAACCACAGAGAAGAAGCTCCCTACCAAACAAACCATCGCAAAGTTGCAACAGTCTGACATCTGGAAGATGGAAAACGAGTTCTATGAATTTGCCCTGGAACAATTCCAGTTCATCCGAGCCCATGCTGTTCGGGAAAAAGATGGGGACTTGTACATCCTTTCACAGAACTTTTTCTATGAAAAGATCTACCCCAAATCGAACTAAGAGCACCGCGTTCCTACTAGATCCATGGACTGAAAGCTTGGCCACCACTCCTCCTGGGTTCTCAACTCTCGAATCCAGATTGTTGGCAAGCCTGTGAGATGATTTACCATTGAGCTGAGGTCTGGGCTGTGAAGGACATCAAACAAGCAAGTGGACCACGACTGGAGATACCAGCCTTCCAAGAAGCTTAAGCTTCAGAGCTTTTCTTCAGCCCAGCCTTTGGGTTGGGCTAATAGCCTCCTGTCTAAAGAAAACTACACATTTGTTTACCAAAATTAATACACAGCAGAGTTCGAGTTGATGGTAAAATTTCAGAAAAGTATCCTGTACTCTGCTTTTGATTCTCAGAGCAGTTGTCTTTGCCCAAGACATCCATAAAGAAGAAACCATCTATCTCCCTCACCTTCCCATGGAGATTTAGACTATATGGTCTTTAATGAATAGTGTTAACGACTGGTTGGCCTCTCGTACTTTGTTATTGTGAATAACGTCAACTTAGAATGTCCAATAATGTTTGCTGAGAAATGTGGCTGCTGCTGTTGGATTTGCCCATATTTATATAGGTTTTAATAAAAAGAGAATGTCCAATTGTGAGTGTTAAGAAGGAATTAAACCCAATAATGTAAACAGAGAATCAAAGCAGTATTTCTTACTCCTCCCTCCATCTCCTTAACAACCGTGGTTGGGAAAGCTCATCAAAGAAGGATGTTGTTTTAGTTCAGACTTACACATTGATGTTAAAAGCGACTTAATTATCTATTCCTCTCAAAATGATTTGTAATGGATATATTGGCAGTTCCATATTATAACTCCATTGGTGAGCTGTGGTATGGTTGGGATTTTCCTACTACTTCTATACTTTTACCTGTAGAATATTTTTACTAAGGTGCTTTTTAATGTGTTTTAAAGCATTGCATTTACAAAGCAGTCAAATGCTGTAAATATTGCATATTTTATGTATTTGGACCAAAAGGCTACAAGTAACTAGTTTAAAGTGGTTTTGCACCAATTTTGTTATGTCAAGTGAAATCATCCCATCTGCTGTTCTATTTCTCATTCGGGTCAGCTAACTGTTGGACATAACTGAAATGCACTTCAACAATTTTGAATGTTAATACAGAAAGCACCAGGCAGGCCAGGTGGAAGCAGAAGGTCATAGTGGAAAGAGCCCTGGACTCAAGAGTCAGAAGACATGGGTTATGGTCCTGGCTTCAAAAATACCATGTGACCATAGGCAAGTCACTTAAACGTCATGAGCCTCCATTTTCTGATCCATAAGATGTGGACAATAATACCTTCCCTTACTTACTTCATAGGGCTGTCATGAGCATCCAACAGAATTGGTGAGAGCGTTTTGGAACTTGTAAAACACTATGGAACCATAAGTCATTATAAAAGTTATTTTTTAAAAAAAACATTCATAACATGAAATATTTCACCATTCATCCTCCATTATTTGGGGGGAAGAGGGAGAAGATTCCACCTGTAAGCCGTTTGGAAGAAATACACTGAACTTGATCCTGATTCATGTTGGATAGAATTCCTCTCACATTGTCCTGCACTTCATGTTTCGGCAGCTATTGAAATGTGAAATCAACTGGTGGACTTTTAAACCTATTAAGATTCACAAACAGCTGTTTGGATTCAGGAGGTGCCCAGTTTAAAAGAAACATGGTTAGCTGATCATGGGAGGGGAGGGGAGAATGAAACAAAGTTTGTCATCCAGAATGTGAAAGATTTCCCAGTTTTGTTGTACAGTCATAATCAATGCATATTTTTCTATTTACCATTTCTAAAATATGTATTGCTGAGTTTGACTTCCCTATTCCCCATTTACTCTCTCCCCCATCTTGGAAAAGGAGCCTTTTGATAAAATGTTTTAAGTAAACATGGCCAAGGAATGCCTCACTCCATCATATGAAAGCATTTTGAATGTTGCCCTAAAGAATATTTTTACCTGTCAAAAATGGGTACTATGATCAGGACAAAACTTACAAAGACATTTGAAAGAAAAATGCAGGAGGGGTAGGAGTATTAAAAAGAAACACTTAAAAAATGTAATCACATCAGAATGCTGAAAAGTCATTGCTGGGTACATGGTGTTTTTTGACTGGTCTCATTTTCCATTTATTTATTGGCAGGAGATGTGGCACACAAATTGTTTCCTTGGCAACAGACAGAAAAATAGTGCCCCCCCCCCCAAGAAAACCCTTCATTTCTAAACAGGAACAGATCTAAGGTAGATCTGTCACAAAGTTTACATAAATGCTAGACCACAACCTTCAGATGGGCAGCATGTGACTGGAGGGCAAGCAGAAGACTTGCAGGGGTGAATCAGCTCTTTCATATAACCATGGTAGCCCTGAGGACATTAGAAGCATCATTATGAACTAGTACTCTATTGGCTTCAAAGAGTTAATGTACTCTCAAAAGGCCCTGACTTCCATCTAAAGGATAACTGATGGACCCAAAAGGTTTCTGCCACAATTTCACAAATTTTGATGGTTGGGTTGCATCCAAGTAAATTATTTCCTTTCCCTGATTTAATACACAGTTTTCAAAGTGGTGGCATTTATGGCCTCATATGTCCAGGGTGACTTTGGCATGGTCCTGCCAGGAGTTGGGGGAAGTGGCCTCAGTGACATCTCATGGTCCAAGCCAGCCCATTTCTGCAAATGCTGCAGATTTCCTTATGATTCCAAAGCAGGGGACCGAGATTTGTAATAAATTCAGTACCCTCAACTGCTGAAACAATAATGTATTTTTTTAAAGTGGCAAATGTGGGTTTTTTCCAGCCTCTGCTCTTTGTCAGTATTTTTGACCATAGGGAAATACTTTTTTTAATATATGAAAGTGAATTAACCACTTTGCATTTTAAAAGACAATGTTATATGTTATATGTATATGTGTGTGTATATATATGTCTATATACATATATATGTTTATTTCCTAGGAGAGGAAAAGATAACCTCTTTGTTCAGATTGTTTTAACTTCTATTTTCTAATTGCTCCAAAATGACACCGTCAATAAATTTATGTGACTGTTTTCAACTCTAATGGGGAAGATCATATGGATTTTGCCTAGCTTTAATGTGTAAAATATCCCTTTACCTGATAGTAAGAATAAAAGAGAATGCACAGGGATTCCTTTTATATCACCTGTGTATGCAGTAATACAAGTTGCAGAATTTTGGATGCCTCTGAATTCCTGGTAATCAGATTTAATCTAATGAAAAAAATCAAAGAGTGTTTTCAAAGGATCAGCTTTATATATTTTAGTTGTTCTATTTTCATTTTTTTTTCAGTTAAATCTTGTCATTTGAAATTCATAATTGCTTTTGTCCCATAAATGACATTGACAAAATCACTAAGCTTGTTAGTGTTTTTTCATGACAAACCACATTTTTACACTGCAGATGATTTTCTCATTGTTTGCATAATCAGAAAGAACTTAGTTCCATAGACAGTAATATTCTCCTGTTGCTCTCTCCCTCTTTTTTGCAAAATATCTTTAGACATGAAAGAAGTTAAATTAACAGGTAATTCCTGAAATGGATTCCTGTTATTTGAACTTTTCAATCAAACTTTCCATTAATGAAATTTCTAGGACTCAGCTAGACTCCCATTTGCTGTTTTCAGAATGAAAATTCTGCGGGCCTCCAATCCACAGCTTGTGAGAAGCCTCTCAAAGGCCCATTTCATGAGGCTCACCCTTGAGAGGTTGAGATGTCCCTGTCTTTATGTTACAAAAGTTTCTCTCTGCATTAAGTAGTGCTGGGGCACTTAGCTAGAATTTTTTTTTTAATTGATTTCCCTGGTATTAAAAACGGTTTGTGTGTGTGGTGCTGACTACAGTAAGCTCACACAGTCTGCTGAAATGGCCTGTTGTTTCCAATGCACTGCCAACTTAGCTGCGTCAGAGTGGAGCTTATGACTGCTGCCCAGTGACTTGGAGAGATGCTGAAGTGGGGCCTTGGGCTAGCCCGGCAGACAGATAATCGGACGTGCTGAGCTCGTGTAGTTGGGTGACATTAACAGCACTGTTTAGAAAACAGGTCCTCTTGGTCAAGATGCCTTCCTAGCACATCCATTACAAACCTGCTGTTTAGGCATCAGTGCTGTCTCCCGGGTTCTTTGGGACCTTGCCTTTCGTGGCGAGAGTCAGGTGTGGGAGCGTCGAATGTAACTTTGAGAAACATGGATTGTGCTTCATGACTTTTATTTTAAAACTACACAGACAGCTAAATAGTGCCTTTTTTCCTCACAATCCATGTTGTAAGATGTCCACTCCCCTCTGTCTCTCCCTTTCTCACTCCCTTGCTCCCTCCCTCACCATGGATTCATTTGTGCAATACTATTCCAACTTGAAACCATTCTGTCACTTCTGTTGGAAATATAATCACTCGTTCTTAACCCAGTGCCAGCTTTCTGTTGTTGAAGTGTTTCGGTTGATTTCCTGATGCAAATGCTATTAAAATAAACAACCAGTGGGAAGGGAAAAACTCTTTGGTGTCCTGTTTTAATATCTGTTTCCATAGCCTTCACACCGACTGACATTCTCCCAGCAAGCTTTGGTAGAAAGTGGACGCACCCTCAGTCTCACATGTATTGCTGGTGGAAGAGTTGCCATTGTTTTTGGTCCATAATCATTTTGACTTATTTGTACTGTTACTTTATTCAGAGTAGACTACCTTTTCCTTAATGTTTGTCCAGGACATCATCAGACTTGACCATTGGCAGCCATACGAAATCTATACAGGGTATGCCTCATTTCAGAAGGGACTAGGGGAAAAGCGTTGTCAAGTTAGGGCCCCCCCTCCCAGAAAAAAAAAGGACAAATATACCATAAGATGAATAAGTCAGATGAGCATCTACTACACACTTTTATCATCTACAAAATGTTGTTGGGGAAAATGCATCCCTAATGTGGCTATTACAGTGGAGATTTCTAAAGCTCAAACAGATGTTAGAGATTATCTCATCTAATTCCCTCATTTTATAGAGAGCCCAATAAGGTTTTCCCAAGGTCATACAGGTTGTAGGCAGCACATCCAGGATTTGAAACTAGGTTGACTCCATACTTGGTATTTGCATTGCTATAGAGGTGATGTGCCCTATCCAAACGCTATCACATTTTAAATATCAGTACAACAATGGCCTGATAGATCATTTATGTAACATTTGTCTTGTGTCCATGGTGAACATACACAACGTTGAAATACCTTTGTGAAGTTGTCAGCCCTGCTGAATGCTAGTTGACATTTCTTAAGGGACTAGCTCATAAATACTCATCCTGTAGTGTTTTGGCTATGAACTACTTAGCTCTTTGAGTAGTAGTGGGTTCCATTTACTTTTAAGCATCACACTTAGTGGTGTTAAGAATCTCCATTTGAATTTCTACCTAATTAAGTACATTAAGAAAATCTGTGGGGCTTGGTATATAGAGACAGCCTCAGATTCAGGAAGCACTGAGTTGAATTGTTGACCCATATGGACGTTTTGACCCTGGGCTTGTTACTTGACCTCTTGGTATCCCAGGCAACCCTCAAAAAACTCTTAAATTGCAGAACGCTTACTAATAGGCATTCATTAAAGTGAGTTCCTTATCCCCATGACATCTCAGATCTGGACACCACACACACACACACACACATCGTATTAAGTACATGCAACAAATAAGCTAGGTATTAAAATTTACTCTCCGCAAGTATACTAATTTTTAAAATCTTTTTATGTGAAAATGCTGCATGTCCTGCTAAAGGAGATCAGAATTGTTTCTTCCAGATGCTGCTGCCTCTGTAATGAAATAGTTTATGTTCTATCTGAATGGTAATGGTTGCTGAATGAGGTATATGTGGACCCCCAGGATACCTTTTTAAGTATGGTGGCATGATTTTCCCTGTTGTTACCTTTCAGTGCCTAATAGCACATAAATAGTTAAAGAAGGCCCTTGCCTTAAAGTTAATTTAGCTGTTGCTGTTATGATGTCAGACCTTTGTTCTTTGGAAAATAAACACTTCGACAGTCAGTGTTTACGCCTACAAATTTGATTGTGCTCTTACCCAGCCAGTTGGGGGGACGTGGAGGAAGGAGAGGGTCTGTAGCTTGAATTTACTGGATTTTTTTTTCCAGTACAAATCCCCATGCACTGTCCACCTGTTTTCTCTGTTTGAGGCCCCAGCCACTCTTGTCTTCTTTATGGGCCTGTTCTACCTTCATTACTGCTTAGCACAGATGTGGTAACTTGAAACAAGCTCATTTAAAAGGCTAGAAGTTGTCTTTTTTCATAAAGTTACTGGAAAAGGAAACTTGGCATTAAAATGGAGGCTTGAGGGCCTTTCAACGTCAGTAACAGGGAAAACCAGGAACAAATAACATGAAGTCAACTGTTCTCTTTCCTAAGTATCTCTGTTCAATATATGCAAGACAGTATGATACAGACATGAATAGTTCCTGCCCTCAAGGCACTTACAATCTAGTAGAAGGAGGACATAGCAATAATAATGACAAATAAAGAAATAACTAGTACAAATACCATGGAGAGAGGTAGGTAATAGTAATTAATTGATAGAATCCTTATCCTGCAGCATGGGATTTAGCAGATACATTAATTTTAAAATGAGTTGGAAGTGAGACTGGGTAAAAAAAATAGATTTTTATTATAGAGTTTAGAGCTGGGAGGCACCTTGGAGACTATTAATTCAATCCCTTCGTTTTTTCATTTAATGAAATGAGGTCCAGATCAGGAAGTAACCTTCATCTAATTAAGTATTTTAGGTTTATTTGAATATTAATGCCTGCTGAACAATGCACATGTAGACTCCAGAACACAATTAAAATCGTAATAATGATCAAGGCAAGACTTTTTTACTGTTTCCACAGGAAGAAACTTACCACCCAAACTGTTACCTTTCATAGCCAAATAAATTAAATTCAACACAGGTCACTTACTACCTTGTTACTTAAGAAAGTAGGCAAGCTGGGACTCAAGCTCTGGGTCTCTGATTGCTAATCCAGGACTTCCGCCTCAGTGGGAATAGGCTTTTTTTTTTTTTTTTTTTTGGTTTGTTTTAATGTGGACTTCCTCTCTTCGCTTGTCATTCTGGCCAAGGCTTGTGCTCGATGACAACAGCCATCCTAAACCTCAGGCTAAACATCTCTGGGGTTTTCTCCATCGCCACCAATTCTTAAATGTCACGGTTTCCACTCTTTTCCCCAGTTTTGATGTCCTTCCTAAAATGTGATTGAACTCAGTGCTCCCAGTGTGTTCTGGTTCGGGTAGGATTCTTAACTTCCTCATACTCTGAACAATAAATCTCTGTTAATGCAGCCCCAAAGTTGTCAGTTTGCTTTTATGTTGCATTGTTGGTTCCTGTCGAGTTTGCTTAATAAATGCTTGTTGATTAGTTGATTGTATTCCCGCATTGGTCTCCCTCAATTGGCACTTTTTGTAGTTGATTTTGTTAATCCAAGTAAATACTGCTAAGACCCCAAGAACTTTTTTAGATGAACTCCTAATTAGCTATGCCTCTTCCATCTTGGGAAATGGGTTTTTTGAACCCCCCCAAAGATTTTACATTTATCTCGTACATTTCCTCTCCGATGTAGCCTGCCGTTCTAACTTGTCAAGATTTTTTTTGAGTCTGACTCAACTCTAGTGTATTGGTTATCCCAGGATTATGTCACCTACAAATCTGATAAGCCTTTATCTAAGTCATTAATAAAATCAAACAGCACGGGGCCAGGGATAAATATCTAAGACATTCCTGAAGGCCTGTTTGGTTGTTAATATCAAACCTAGTTACTACACTTTTGGCCTTTAACCAGTTCCTAATTAATATCAACAAGAATAGCATGAGAGATTTTCTCAACTACTCTGCTAAAATTTAAGTAAACTATATTTGGTGTATCTCCCCAATCTACCAGTCTAGGAATCATTTCCAAAAAGAAAGAGGCTAGTTTGACATGACCCATTCTAGCTCCATAATCACCACTTCTTTTTTAGATTTTCGTTAAGCATCCCTTTAATAATATGTTCTAGGCTGGAGCTGGCAAACTATGACCCGGCCCCGCCACCTCATTTTTGTAAAGCCCGGGAGCTAAGGATGGTTAGCTCTTAGACTGTAGGCCATACAGAAGCAGGCAATGGGTAGTGGGCTGGCTTGGCTTACAGGCCACAGTTAGCTCTTCTAGAATGTTGCCAAGAATCCAATCCAATCCAACAAGCACTTATGTATAAAATTCAGTGCTAGGCTCTGGGGATACAATAAAAAAAAAATCCTAACCCTCAAGGAGCCTTCAATAGTCACTGCCTTATAGTTTGAAAGTTTTACCCTCTTTTATTTTTTCGGAAGTTAGAATGTTTTTTACCTTCTAATACTGTAGGACAAGTCATAAAGGAGTGTTCCTGGTCTCCAAAATCATGGATAGGGCTTCAGTACTTCTATTCACTAGTTCGTTCAGTACTCTAGGACAGTGGTTTCCAAAGTGGAAATCTTAACCTGCAGAAGGAACATGGCCCCAGTGGAGGTCTAAGCAACCAACTGGATGACAGGAAGGTGGATTGCTTTCCATCCTCTGCATGAACACAACGGCTAGGCCCTCCTGTACAAGTGCCTCTGTGTGAGCTCCCAATTTCTTCCTTTCACCAGAGTAGCTATTAAAAAATGCCTTCTCTCCCCTCCCATGTCATGTTCATCCCCTGACCCCAAGATCACCTCTTGATAGAGCAGGTGTCCTTTGAGCAGGCTGTACGCTACAGGACATGCCTGGTAAGTATGAGGCCTATGCCTCCTCCTACCTTTTCATTTTGCATGAGATGGAATAAAATTCGCAGAATAAGCAGGTATGGATGGGGAAAATCTATACCACAAATATCATTATCTTATCTTCCCCCTGCTTCCAACCCCACGCCTTTTCTGAACTTCCTTATTTTTGTTGAGGGCACCATCATCCTTCTCATCAACCAGAACTGCTGCCTTCCTCATTCTTCTCAGCTCCCTGTCATCCCTCATTTTGACGTATCCATTTGGCAGATCATGTCACTTCTTCCTCAACATCTCTTACTTCCTTCCCCTTTCTCCGTTGATATAGCCCCCGCCTTTACCTAAGCTCTCATTGCCTCTCCCTGAACTATTGCAAAGGTCTCACCACCTCAGATGGCTCCCCCACTTCCATCTATCCTTCACACGACTGCCAAAGTGATTGTCATACAAATACAGGACTATGTCACCCACACCCCTGACTCAGTAAATTCTGATGGCTCCCTATTGACTACAGGATCAGATAGAAATTTCTGGGTTTGGCTTTTAAAGGTCTTCATCATCTGACCCTAGTGAAGCTTTCCAACCTTATTAGGCATTACTCCCCTTATTGAGGAATGAAAGGCAGCATGAAATAGTGGATAGGAAGATGTGGTTTCAAGTCCTACCTATGGCAAGTCATTAAAGCCTCAGTGCTCTGGGCAGCACTCTGTAAGCTGCAGATCAGATGCTTACTTCCATTGGGAAAGGAAATTTCTTCACCTGGAACTTCCCTATGCCAATGAAATCATAGGTGCAATTCTGATCCCTTCCTCACGTGGTCCAACCAAACTGGCCTCCTCATAGACATACGGAAACAATTAAAATATCCAGATTTGAATAGAATATTAAAGCATGACACCATCCGTTAAGCAAAACTCCATGAAGAAAAAGGAATTACTTTGGAAAGTGTTGTTGAATTGAAATAAAAGAATTCACTTTAACTGGTTGTTTTTATATTTTATTTGGTGACAATGCCCAGAGAAACATGGCTAATGCAGAAAAATTTACATTTGGTGACTTTTGGAACCTATTGTTTGATTGTTGTATTGTGTATCTTCAAATAAAAAATATCTTTAAAAACATTTCACCTACTTGTCTAGCTACATTAAGTTACCTGAATAGTTACTAAAAATAATTATTTACAAGTCTTAACCCTATTGTCCAAGACACACACCCAAATTTTTTAAAATAATGCATCTTATTCAATCATGTTGCTTGCTAAAAAAAAAACACAAAATTTTTATTAGTAATATGTATGTTAAAATTAAAAATATTTCTTTTATCTCTATCATCCTTTTAATTTGAGTTTCATGTATGTCTTGAAATACACATGATACATTAGTATGGTAGTATATACATACATTTATAATTTGTGTGTATATAAATATAGGTATATATATTGTTGATATGTGTGTGTATTTGTGTATATACATATATATATATACATATGTGTATGTATATATAGATATGCCTATGTGTTAGAAAACATATATATGTGCATACGTGTGTGTGTGTGTGTTCTCCAAACATTTTTACTAGTAGGAATGCAT
>NW_020947792.1:0-9315 GCF_900497805.2 Vombatus ursinus | reverse complement strand
CCCCCCCCCAAAAATTGACTAACTTAAATGGCAAAAGAAGTCCAAAAAGCCAATGTGGAGAAGAATGCCTTAAAAAGCAGAATTGGCCAAATGGAAAAGGAAGTCCAAAAGCTCACTGAAGAAAATAATTGCATAAAAATTAGAATGGAGCAAATGGAAGCTAGTGACTCTATGAGAAATCAAGAGATGATAAAACAAAACCAAAAGAATGAAAAAATAGAGGACAATATGAAATATCTCATTAGAAAAACGATTGGAAAATAGATCTATGAAAGATAATTTAAAAATTATTGGACTACCTTAAAGTCATGATAAAAAATAGAGCCGAGACATCACCTTTCAAGAAATTATCAAGGAAAACTGCCCTGATATTCTAGAACCAGAGGATAAAATAGAAATGGAAAGAACCCACTGATCACCTCCTGAAACAGATCCCCAAAGGAAAACTTCCAGGAATACTATAGCCAAATTCCAGAGTCCCCAGGTCAAGGAGAAAATATTGCAAGCAGCCAGAAAGAAACAATTCAAGTATTGTGGGAACACAATCAGGCTAACACAAGATTTAGCAGCTTCTATGTTAAGGGATCGGAGGGCTGGAATATGATATTCTGGAGGTCAAAAGAACTAGGATTAAAACCAAGAATCACCTACCCAGCAAAACGAGTGTAATCAATGAGGGGGAAAATTGATATTCAATGACATAGAGGAATTTAATGTATTATTGAGAAGCCAGACCTAAATAGAAAAATTAACTTTCCAATACAAGACTCAAATGCAAGACAAGCATGCAAAGGTAAACAGGAAAGAGAAATCATAAGGGGCTTATTAAAGTTGAACATGGAAAGATGATATTTGTAATTCATGAGATATTTCTTGTTTTTAGCGTAGTTGGAGGGCACAGGGTGAATTGAATATAAAGGGATGATTTGTAAAAAAAAATAAATAAATTAAGGGGTGAGAGAGGAATGTACTGGGAGAAGGAGAAAGGTAGAAAGGGGGTAAATTATCTCACATAAAAGAGGCAAGAAAAAGCTTTTACAGTGGAGGGGAAGAGGGGAGAAGTGAGAGGGGAAGAGGGGAGAAGTGAAACTTGTTCTCATTGAATTTGGTTTAAAGAGAGAATAACATACACAGCCAATTGGGTATGGAAAGCTACTTTACCCTACAGGAAAGTCAGGGGGAAGGAGATAAGAGGGGGGCATGTTAGAAGGGAGGGCAGATTGGGGGAGGGGGTAATCAGAAGCAAAAACTTTTGAGGAGGGACAGGGTCAAAAGAAAGAATAGAATAAACCGTGAGTGGGATAGGATGGAGGAAAATATAGATAGTCTTTCACAACATTACTATTATGAAAGTGTTTTGCATGACTACACAAGTATAACCTATTTCAAATTGCTTGCCTTCTCAATGACAGGGGGTGAGGAGGGAGGAAGGGAGAGAATTTGGAACTCAAAGTTTTAAAAATGAATGTTAAAAATTGTTTTTACATACAACTGGGAAATAAGATACACAGGCAATGGGGTATAGAAATCTATCTTACCCTACAGGACAATAGAAGGGGAAGGGGTTAAGAGAAGAGGGGATGATATAAGGGAGGGCAGACTGAGGGAGGGGGTAATCAGAATGCACGCTGTCCTAGGGTCAGGGGAGGGGAGAGATGGGGAGAAAATCTGGAATTCAAAATCTTGTGGAAGTGAATGCTGAAAACTAAAAACAAATAAATAGGGGGCAGCTAGGTGGCATAATGGATAGAGCTCTGGCCTTGGAGTCAGGAAGACCTGAGTTCAAATCCTACCTCAGACACTTGACACTTACTAGCTGTGTGATCCTGGGCAAGTCACTTAACTCCTATTGCCTCACCAAAAAGCAAAATAAAATAATAAAAATAAAAATTAATTAATTAAAAGAAAAGAAAGAATTAGCCAATTGGTCTCCCAGACTCTAGGCTCTTCTCATTCCTGTCTATCCCCCACTCAGCTGTTAAGTTGAGCTTCCTAAAGCACAAGTCTGGCCGTATCGCACCCTTTTCCTATTCAATAGATTCTAGTGGCTTTCTGTTGGCTCCATGATTCCATTTAATATCCTCTGGTTTAAAGTCCTTCATAACCTGGTTCCATCCTACTTTTCCAGTCTTCTTATGCTTTTCTCCCCTTCCTGTACTCTATGATCCAGTGACATCGGTCTCTTTTCCATTCCTTGAATAAGACAGTCCATTCAATGCCATGCATTTTCACCATCTGCTTGGAATGCTCTCTCTCTCTGCTCAAATCCCCCTCTTGCTTCTCATGTGAAATTCTACCTTCTACATGTAATCTTTCTCCAAGCCCCCTCAGCATTAGTGCTTTTCTTCTGAGATTACCTTCAACTTACCCTGTGTCTGTCAACATGTTTTTTTGTATGCTCTCTCCCCCATTAGAATATAAGTTCCCTGGCTGGGCCATCTGCAGTCGTCCTGATGACTATCTGGCCACTAGACCCAGATGGCTCTGGAGAAGAAAGTGAGGCTGGTGACCTTACACAGCCTTCACTCATTCAAATCAAAGTCAACTGCAAGTCACATCATCCCCTCCCTGATGTCATGATCCTCTTTGAGAACAAAGGACAAACACAATAAGCTCCTTGAGGGCAGTGACTACTTATGCCCTTTTTTTGTATCCCTAGGGCTTGATGTATGGTAACACAGTGTGTAACATAATACGTGGTTTTTTTTGTTTTTGTTTTTGTTTTGTTTTTTGATGAGGCAATCGGGGTTAAGTGACTTGCCCAGGGTCACACAGCTAGTAAGTGTCAATTGTCTGAGGTCAGATTTGAACTCAGGTTCTCTGACTCCAAGGTCAGAACTGTATCTAATAATGTATGTTTGTTGACTTTACTTGAGTGTTCCTCCTACAGATGAAATCAAAAGTCCAGACCAAAAAACAAAATTATAATTTCTTGTGATCATTATTACATGCTAACTCTCCTGGCTCCAGGTACCCCCTGAACCTACTATGATTTTGGAGGAGGGAATGTTCTTTCTTAAATTTATTTTTAACTTTCATTTTTTAAAATTTGAGTTCTAAATGTTCCCCAACCCTCCAGCCTCTCCCACACCCATTCAGAAAACAAGTAATAGGATACCAATTACACATGTGAAGTTATGTAAAACATGTTTCCATATTAGCCATGTTTCAAAAACCAAAACAAAACAATAAAAAGCAAGAACAAAGAAAGTGATAAAAGTCTTCTTCAATCTGCACTTTGGATACCATTTTTAATCATGTTTGTTGTTGTTTTCAGTCATGTCTGACTCTTCATCACCTCATTTAGAGTTTTCTTGGCAAAGATACTGGAGTGGTTTGCCATTTTCTTCTCTAGCTCATTTTGCAGATGAGGAAACTGAGGCAAACAGGGTGAAGTGACTTGCCCAGGGTCACACAGCTAGTAAGTGTCTGAGGCTGGATTTGAACTAAGGTCTTCTTGACTCCAGACTTGGTGCTCTATCCTCTGCACAACCTAGCTACCCATTTTCATCATACGTCCTTTGGAATTGTCTCAGATCGTCGTCTTCATCAGAGTATCTAAGTCTTTCACAGTTCACTGTCATTACAATATGGCCATTACTATATACACTGTTCTCCTAGTTCTGCTCACTTCACTTTGCATCAGTTCATATAAGTCTTCCTAGGTTTTTCTGAAACCATCCCCCTCACCATTTCTTATAGCCCAATAATATTCCCATGACAATCATATACCACAACTTGTTCAGCATACATGCCCTCAATTTCTAATTCTTTACCACCACAAAAATAAGAGAGATGCTATGAATATTTTTGTACAAATAGGTCCTTTTTTCCTTTTCTTTGATCTCTTTGGGATATAGACTTAGTAGTGCTATTGCTGGGTCAAAGGGCATGCACAATTTTATAACCCTTTGGGCACATTTCCAAATTGTTTCAAGAATGGTCAGACTAGTTCATAGTTCCACCAATAGCGCATCAACAACGCATCAGTAGGGCACCCCTATTTTTCCACATCCCAGGAGGGAACATTCTTTATGGATATTCAGAATAGGACCAAATAGAGCGGAGTGAAAATGGCTTGGAAGGGGCTGGAACAACTCGGGAAGTGGAGACAGAAATGAGTTTAATGTGGGAAGGCTGAGGGGCTGGAGGTGTAGTTGGGGAGAAGGGCCTGCCTGTGGCAGGGAAGGCAGAGGATTTGCTCCATAACCCAAGAGGGATAAAGTCTCATGTACCTACTTTTAATCCTCTCCATGAATTGATTCAGATGATGCCTACATGGCCCATAAAGGCCCACAGTCACAGGTGTCTTCACATGATGCAGAATCTTCCCCAGTGTCTCACAGTACAGGTCCTCAGGCAATTGATCTGGGGAAATAGAATGAAAGAAACAGGTGGGTTTGACTCATTCCTACCACTGACTTGTGTAATCTTTAGAATGCTAAAGACCCAGGGGACCCCTTAGTTAAATAACTGAGATTCCACTATGAGAGTGTAATTTAAAGAAATATCTATGGCCCCCTTGTGAATCCAAACTGCTTATCAAGCCTTTTTTAATGTTTTTATCACCACTGATAGTCATCTCACTGTCACACATAATGTTATAAGGTGTCACAACATCACATATGAGAACTGCATACTCTACCCATCTCTCTTCTTGAATGGGACTCTGGTTTTCTTGTAGTAAATTAGTAATCACCTGTGACCCAACTTAACTGCCTCCATTGAGAGGCAGGCCCCTCTCAGGAGCTTGGCTAGAGCTGCTCCATTGCTATGTCTCTCAAATGCTGGATTCCAAATTCACGTTCTATTCACCCAAACCCCACAGGGCGTTACTGAATCTCTTCACCCAGTCCCAATATACTTCCTGTGTAACATCTTTTCAGTTTGTCCAAAGGCTTTCAAATTATCTGAGGACTTTTCACACCTAGGTAACAACTTGGGGTGAGTAATTCAATAGAGATGTCTAGAGATTTTTCACACCTTGGTCCTTCATTTGATTGATTGTCATGTAATAAACATTTATTAAACACCTACTACTGGGGGCAGCTAGGTGGTGCAGTGGATAGAGCTCTGGCCTTGGAGTCAGGAGGACCTGAGTTCAAATCCAGCCTCAGACACATAACACTTACTAGCTGTGTGACCCTGGGCAAGTCACTTAACCCCATTGCCCAGCCCCCCGCCAAAAAAGAAAGCACCTACTATGGGCCAAGCATTGTGCTAAGCAAGCACTGGGGATTCAAAAAGAGGCAAAAGATAGTCCCTGCCCCCAAGGAGCTTACAATCTGATGGGAGAAGGGGAAGATAACATGCAAACAAATATATACAAAGCAAGCTATATATAGGATAAATAGAAATAATTAACAGACAGAAGGCACTAGAATTAAGATTGGTTAGGGTAGGCTTCCTGTAGAAGATGGGATTTTAGTTGGGACTTAAAGAAAGTCAAGAAATCCAGTAGATGAAGATGAAGATGTAGGGCATTCCAGGCATGAGGGATAGCCAGAGAAAATGCTCAGAGCTGAGAGATGGAGTGTCTTGTTTGTGGGACAGCCAGGAGGCCAGTGTCACTGAATCAAAGAGTAAGCTAGGAAATAATATGTTAGAGGTCTGGAAATGTTGGGGGGGTGGGAGTGAGGAGAGGCTAGATTATGAATGGGTATTGCTTCAGTTTCCAGTTAATGAATTAAAACACAAGTCCATAAATGCCCATTTGAAAGCCCTTTCTCTACAGCAAGTCTGACAAGAGGTCACCCAACCTTCATTTGAATACTTTTCAGGAAGGCAAAGTTTATCACCTCCTAGGGAAGCCCCCTCCATTGTGGACCAGCCCTCACTGTTAGGAAGCCTTTCTTCTACATTAAGTCCAAATCTGCCTCTCTTCAAAGAAAGAGAAAAGGGACCTATATATGCAACAATATTTATAGCAGCTCTCTTTGTGGTGGCAAAGAATTGGAAACTGAGGCAGTGCCCATCTATTGGGGAATGGCTGAATATGAATGTGATGGAACCCAGATCCATCTGGAATAGTGAAAGGGATTATTTCAGAGAAACCTGGGGAAACTTGTAGGAACCGAAGAAAAGTCAACTGAACTGAACTGGGAATGCAACTTATTCAAAAACAACATTATAAGGACAAACAACTTTGAAAGACTTAGGAATTCTGATCAACACAATGACCATCCACGTTTCCAAAAGACTCGAGATGAAACATGGGACTCACCTCCAGATAGAGAACTGATGAACTACAAGGGCAGACTGAGATGTAATGTTTTTGGACATGGTCAATGTGGGAATCTCTTTTTATTGACTGTACATATTTGTAATAGGGAATCTGGATTTTCTTACTTTCTCAGTGAATGGGAGTGAAAGGAATGGAAAGGGAAGGCATAGAAGGTCAATCTTTATGAGAACAAAATTAATTTAATTTTTAAAAAATCTGCATCTCTGTAACTTCGTCTTAATCCTGCTCTCTGGGGCCAAACACAACAATTCTCATCTCTTTCCCACCACAGACCTTTGAATATTTGAAGAGTCATCAAGTCCCCACCCCAAAATCTTCCCTTCAACAGCCTCAAAACACTGTGTCTTTCCACCCATCCCACACAGCATGTTTTCCAGTCTCCATCACCAGGCCCAGTCCTGTCCTGAGAGATCCCAAATAAGAAAGGAGGGATGGGGGTGGGGGAGGTGGGACTTCAGGAATCAGGGATGGATAAGAAACCTCTCAGAACCAGGGTCTGGCAGAGATGGGATGGTGTTGGAGACAAAGAGTTGCAATGAATTTGAGATTCTTGGCCTTGAAAGACTCTAGGGGACGTAGGCCTGAAGGACAACAGGAGGGATGGACAGAATTCTGCCCTATGGGCCCTTCTGAAATGGCCGTAGTCCTTGGACACAACTGCTTGTTTGGGCTTCATGGAGGAGGTTCAAATATTCTGGGACCATCATCCTCTACCACCAGACTCACCAGTAATCACTGGTTCTGCTTCCATCCCAAATTCCAAGGTCTTGTCACTCATGCAATACTGGATATAGCACCTGAAGAAAGAGTCATCATCATCATTAGCTATCATTTATATAACATTTTAAGTTTTGCAAAACACTTTACAAATATCTCATTTTATCCTCACAACAACCCTGAAAGGTAAGTGCTTATTTATTCTAATCCCTATTTTACAGGTGAAGAAACATTCATCATCGTTCCTTTGACACCTCTTTCCTTAAATCCCCAGTTGTTGGCTGGCCAGGCAGTGGGGGAGCCTGGGCTAACTCCCTGACTAGAACTGGTAAGATAAGGTTCCTTTCAAGAAAACCCTCTGAGACTCCTCCAGGCCTTGGGAAACCCCAGTGCTCCCGTATGGGGCTCAACTTGCCCTGAAAGGCTGGAGGAACTCACAGAGGGAAGAGATCCCAAGGGGCCAGGGCTGGCCATGAAGCCTCCCTGGAGTGAGGGATGGGCCAACCTCGGCTGGGACCCAAAGGATTAAAAGGCTGGGAGAGTATGGAGAAGAGGGAGGAAGGCACTGACAAAGGGTGAAGCGTAACACTAGCAGACCAGACCACTTTATCTTCTCATCTTTGTCCTCATATCCACCCACCTAGAATGGCCCCATTCACCACCAGCCAACGGGAACCTCGGGTGCAGAGAAGGCAGAGGAAGCGCTTTGTGCTTCAGGAGACTCCTGAGTCCTGATGTCTTCTTTGGCTCTGGATCCCCAGGTGAATGTTTAAATAACATCTCAACCAATAGGAGAGTAGGATCTAAACAAACACAGCCTGTTAGAGGCACATATGTCAGAAATCAAAGGTGTGGGAAGAAAGTCTATAGTAATTCACGTATTGGGACAAGAGAGTGGAGACTAAGTACTAATGTGATATTATTGAAACAAAAAGGCAGTTCTCCTAGTTGGTGTTGATGGGCTGGCTGAAAAGGAAATGAGCCTTTGTCAACTACCTCAAGAGTCTCATAGGTCCTGGGTTCCTGAATCAGTGCTGACTGCCCAGCCTAAGGCCTCTTGGAGAGAGAAAAGGATTGCTCACATGGCTTCTAATGATAAGAGAAGTAGTGATAAAGGTTTAAAAGTGACAATATGTCTCCAATTGATAAATGGTGAAAGGATATGAACAGACAGTTTTCAGAAGAAATCAAAGCTTTCAGTAGCCATGTTTCAAAATGCTCTAAATCACTATGGATTAGGGAAATAAATGTAAATTAAAACAACTCTGAGGTGCCACCTCACTCCTGTCAGATTGGCTAACATGACAAAAGGAAAATGACAAATGCTGGAAGGGATGTGGAAAAATTGGAACACCAATGCATTGTTGGTAGAATTGTGAACTAGTCCAACCTTTCTAGAGAACAATCTGAAACTATGACTGAAGAGCTATAAAGCTGTGCCATGCAATACCTCTACTAGGTATATATACCAAAGAGATCAAAGAAAAGGGAAAAGCACCTGCATATACAAAAATATTTATAGCAGCTCTCTTTGTGGTAGCAAAGAACTGGAAATTGAGGACATGCCCATCAATTGGGGAATGGCTGAACAAGTTATGATATATGAATGTGATGGAATACTTTGTGCTATAAAAAATGATGAGCAGGCAGATTTCAGAAAAATCTTGGGAAGACTTACATGAACTGATGCTGAGTGAAGCAAGCAGAACCAGGAGAACATTGTACACAGTAACAGCAACATTGTAATAATGATCAATTGTGAAAGACTTAGCTATTCTGATCAAGACAATGATTCAAGACACTTCCAAAAGACCCATGATGAAAAATGGCATCCACTTTTAAAGAGAAAAATGATAAACTCTGAATGCATATTGAAGCATGCTTTTTTGAACTTTATTTTTATTGTTTTATTTTGTTTATGTTTTCTTTTGCAACATGGCTAATATGGAAATGTCTTGTGTGACCTCACATGTATGACCAAAATGCAATTGTTTGTCTTCTCATGGAGGGAGAAGGGTGGAAAGGAGGGAGAGAATTTGGAACTCAAAATTTAAAAAAAACTTAAATTTTTTTACATGTAATTGGGAAATGTTTAACAAAATAAATAAAAAATAATTTTAAAAATAAAAGTGACAATATGGAGGAGCAAGGGACCTGGTTTTGCCATTCTGGTACTTACTACAATGAATTGTTTGGATGGTACAAGAATGATGGGAAAGGGGCAGCTAGAGGACACAGTGGATAGAGCACCATCCCTGAAGTCAGGAGGACCTGAGTTCAAATTCAGCCTCAAACCAAACACTTGACACTTACTAGCTGTGTGACCCTGGGCAAGTCACTTAACCCCAATTGCC
>NW_020947791.1:0-6680 GCF_900497805.2 Vombatus ursinus | reverse complement strand
CCAGGAAGAGGTACAGCTTTGTCCGTAATTTGTTCTTATCACAAGGAGGCCTTGATAACTGCAACCTAGTAATTTTCCAGAGGTCATACTGGGCCTGTGGTCCCTTACATGTCCCCCTTTTCTTTCCTTAAGAGGGAAGGTTTAGCAGAGGGGTTTGTGCCTGTCTTAGGTTGTCCCGAGGAGTGGGAGACTGTTGCCCGTCATGGGGACAATATGCAAGGCAACGCCCCTGGCTTAGGTCAGACTCCCCTCAGGGGGATCTTACCCGTCATTGGCTAACCAAACCAGTGCTCAGACTAATCCTTGGGACCGGCCAATGTCGGTACAAAGATCAGGGTCGCCAGTATCCAGCCGACAATAATGGACCTGAATAGGTTTGGACAAGGCCTTGTCCAGCTGTTGTTTGACATAGGAGGTGATCTTCCGGAACACCCAAGGACCGAAGGTTAGAGCTAATAAAAACACAAATATAGGCCCTACAAGAGGTAAAATATAAGGAAGAAAGCCATGAAGATTACTTAAAAAAGGATTTTCAAACAGTTCTCTCCGACGCTTGACCAGATCATCCTGTAATTTCTTTATCTTGTCCCGGACTACACCGGACTTATTAGCATAGAAGCAACATTTTTCCTGTAAGGCCAAGCATATACCCCCTTGTTCGGCTGTCAAGAGATCCAATCCCCTTCTGTTCTGCAAGACCACCTCGGCTAGAGAGTTGATCTGGTCCTGGAGATCACTAATAGTTCCTGATAAGGTTTGGATATCATCAATGAGCTGTGCAGAGAGTTTATTATAGGAGTGTATGGCGACTCCCAAGCCCCCAGACCCTGTTGCAAGGGCTCCCGTAATGCCCAAGCCAACAAGCAAGGGAATAGCAAATACGGCCCTTTTATGTCTTCCAGCCATAAAGTCGAGGCTGGGAACCGGAACAGGCTCGTTCCCCGGAACAATATCCATCTCAGGTAGAACGGAGGCAATGGAGCAATAACCAGTCCAATTTACAGGCAACGCTGGGAACGCCATATTCCCTCCGCAGAGAAAAACATGGCCTAGAGGGGGACACAGGAAACTGCTAGTACGAAGGACAGAGGAACAATTCACATGAGGGAGAAAACCCACATCAATGGAGACAGAGGCATTGGGAGTGGTACCCTCAAAGCAGGGGGCTACAAAGAGTGACTGATTCAAAGGGATCGGTTGAATCCTAAAAGGTGGGCCTAGGGAACAATTTACCAGAAGGGAAGGATTTTCAGCAGGAGCAAGGTTACCAAGGGGGGGTAACGCCATAGGAATGGGAGTACCGAGGGGCAAGCAAAGCCAGCAGTCCGCAGCCAACACAGGATTGGTCTTATTTAGCATAAGGTGAGTGGATTCCAAAATGACAGACGTCTGACTATCGAGACTCAATCTGTGAGGCCGGGGACGCGCAAGAGGATGATAATGGAAGGAGGGGAATTGGGCCCGAATGAGTTCCTCAATGTGCTGCTGGACCTCATGTTCTCTGGCTCTGTCAGAAGGGCCCCCTCCGTCTGATACATGTAGGGGTGCACGTTCGGGCCAACAGACATCGTGGCCAACATCGGCAGACGAACAAGACGCCTGGGCATATTTGTTAGTATGTCCCTGGAGAGTGGCGGAGGTTTCCCCACCAAAGGTTCCTGCATAGGCTTGCTGTAGAACTGCCGTCAAATAAACCTTATTATTAGAAGAACACTGCTGGACGCTGTTATAGCAAAGGGAATGAATAGCTTGATAGTAGTGACAGGGGGAGGGGCAGGGACCAGGGGACCCAGGCAGAGAGGGAATGACTCGGGGTTTGGCAACACACTCCCACTGTTGCTTAAATCCCCCACCGGTGGATGGTCGATAGGTGAGATAGGCGGTGTATTCATTGCAGTCGTTGGAGTAAGAGAACCGCTGCGGTGTTACCCGTGCATACCCTCCACGGCAGTCACAGGGTGGCCCAAAAAGGGAGGCGAGGAGATCGTTGCCGGCCGGGGCGTCAAAACCAGCAAGGCAGACCCTCAGGACAGCCAGGAGGTACCAGCGTACGGGTGATCGTTTTCCAAGCATTTCCTGTAGATAAAGAAAAGAAATATTTCTCAGAGAGGTTTGTCCTTCCTGGAAGGAAGGTTAACTGGAGGCGGAGAAGCCATTTCACAGGAATCAACTTGCTTTACAAGCCTCTCAGGAAGCCAGCGAGCAGATTGTTTTTCTTTAATATATATACAGACCGAACCCCGACCCCAAATAAGAACAGGGTCGGGACCCTGACACTGGTTAGTAAGGGGTTCTTTCCACAGTACTTTGGCATAATTGTGCTGGGATTCGGGGTGCCAAAACCTATCAGCCGCTGATTTGCCAGTATCATCCAATTGAAGAAAATTTAATATGAAAAGAGCATGGCTGACCAGGTTCCGGGGGGATCCTTTGACCGGGTAGAATGCCCCTCTTAGAAGTTTGGTAATAGTGTTTTTTAAGGTTTGATGGGCCCGTTCCACAATACCTTGCCCTTGAGGATTATAAGGAATGCCTGTGACATGAGAGATACCAAGGGTGGCACAGAAGGAGCGAAAAGCTGTGCCAGCGTAGCCAGGCCCATTATCGGTTTTAATAGACTCGGGCTTGCCCATAACAGTGAGGCAAGAGAGGACATGAGCTATCACGTGGCGGCAGGCCTCACCACTCTGCAATGTGGCAGAGAGAAAGCCGCTGTGAGTATCGATGGAGACATGCATATATTTTAAATGACCAAAATCAGAAACATGAGTCACCCATTTGCCATAGGGCGTTAGGAAAAAGACCTCATGGGTTAATCCCCTTACTGGGTGGAGGGGGCAGAAAAGGAACACAGCGCACACATCGCCTCACAATTTGTCGAGCCTGTTCACGAGTTAAACCATACAGGCGTCTCAGGGAGCTCGCTGGTAGGTGTAAAAAATCATGGGCTTGTTCAGGAGGGGTGAGGCCTGGCACTAGGGAGCACTGTAAAGCACAATCTGCTACATCATTGCCCTCAAAAATGCCTCCTGAGGTGGACTGATGAGAATAAACATGGAGAATGTAAAGGGGATTTTTTCGCTGCAACAAAATTTGCTGTAATTCCCTCAGGAGAGAGGATATGGTGGACTTATGAGGTTGGAGGACAGCGTCCTCTATGCATTTAAGAACCTTTACTGCATATAGACTATCAGAGATTATGTTTATAGGCTCAGGATATTTACGGCAAGCCTGGAGGATGGCAAAGAGCTCATTTTTCTGGGTAGAGTCATAGGGGGTTTCTAATACTGTTATTTCCTTGGAGGCCTCATGATAAATAGAGGCCTTATAGTTTTTTGTAGCATCAGTGAAAACATTTGAGCCTTGAACAGGTTCTCCCATAACCTTTCGTTGGGGTGGTGCTAAGGTTATTTGCTCTAGCATAGGGAGAAGCAGACAGGAGGAATGAGGACTTATCTCAGCCCATTGGGAGCAATGTGCCCAAGACCAATAGGTTTGCATAATGGCTTCTCGCTGTCCAGGTTCAAAATTCGAGTAAAGTAAAGGTCGTTGTCCAGACAAGTGGACAGCCCTTTGTACTGCAGCTAAGGCTAGTTCCCCTAACATCTCATAATAATTTGGCAGTACCTTATGAGCCTTCTTTGCATATACAAATTCTAATAATTTGGGACCTTGGTGTATAACACAAAAAGGACTCTGTTGATTGACCAAGGAGACCTCTATTCTACCTTTGGGGTCCCATCTGGCGGTCTGGGCCTGGGCAGCAAGTGAGAATATTTGGGACACTGCTGCCTTAGCAGCAGGAGTCCATGCCCGAGGGGAGTTTAAATCTGAATTTCCTTTTAAGATATCATATAAAGGTTGCATTACAGCAGGAGGAATGGGTGTGCGGGCCCTGAGCCATTGGATCTGTCCCACTAACTTTTGGAAGTGATTCAAGGTGGTTATCTTATCAAGCCCTAGTTCAGGAATTTGATTGCTAATAGAGACAGCCTCTATACGAAGGTCTAGGTATATGAGTGGGTAATTTTGTTGGACTTTGTCAGGGGCCACCACCAAACCATAATGAGCAAGTGCAGAGACGGTTTCTTTTACTAATCTTGCTAATGTTTCATCACTGCTGGTGGCTAATAAAATATCGTCCATATAGGGAAGTATTGTGGCTTTAGGCCATTTGTCCCTGATAGGGTCCAGCACTCTCCCCACATAAGCCTGACATAAGGTGGGACTGCAGCACATTCCTTGGGGCAGGACCTTCCACTGATATCTTAAATCTGGTCCTGCATTATTGGTAGTGGGTATGGTAAAGGCAAATCTCTTTCTATCTTCTGGGGATAATGGGATAGAGAAAAAACAATCTTGGATGTCTATGACTGTCACAGGCCATCCAGATGGCACTAAATTAGGGGAGGGAAGGCCAGGCTGTAGGGTTCTCATGGGCTCTAGGGTGGTGTTAACCACCCTGAGATCTATTAACATTCGAAATTTCCCTGATTTCTTTTTTATTACAAACACTGGGCTGTTCCAGGGGCTGGACGTGGGCTCAATGTGCCCCACCTGTAACTGGTGCTGCACTATATCACGTAAAGCCTGGGCTTTCTCTGCAGGGAGGGGCCATTGGGGTACCCAGACTGGGTTATTAGATCTCCATGTTAGAGGAGTGGGTCTGATACAAGAAAATTTTTGCTGTTGCCCAACAGCCCCA
The DNA here is from genome assembly GCF_900497805.2 of Vombatus ursinus. Taxonomy (NCBI): domain Eukaryota; kingdom Metazoa; phylum Chordata; class Mammalia; order Diprotodontia; family Vombatidae; genus Vombatus; species Vombatus ursinus. The sequence goes on along the minus strand of NW_020947791.1, from coordinate 1,975 downwards.
ATTAAAAATCCTGCGGGGGTGGTATATAAACAGATGCACCACAAGCCTTCAAAATATCCCCTCCCCATAAATTGTATCTCAAACCAGCAACCACCGAGGTCGATTTGGAAAATTCTCTTGCTGTAAAGGGGAAGTCCGAACCACCAGGTAAAAGTCGGAGATTTTCCTGATGCAGCCCCGAGGGCGCATTCTGAGGGGGTGGAGCTTCCATCTGGTAAGCTTGTTGAGGGGCCCTCCTTGCCCCGCCTCCTGACTGGCTTGCAGCATTCTTTAGCATAATGGCCGGATTTGTTACAATTGTAACAAATTGCCTTAGGGCAGGCTCCACCAGGTTTCTGGCGGCATTGTGCCTTAAACTGACTGGCTTTTCCGTATAGATAGTACAATTTAGTCTCTTTTGTTTTCAGCACTTCTGATAGTCCTCTCCAAGCGGCTGCCTGTAGGCAGGCCACGAAATCCGGGAAGGGTTTATCAGGACCTTTTTTAATCTTGGTCAGGGAGGGCCTTTGTTTCCCCAAAGCCTGAATCTTACAAAAAGCCCGTAGGGCACATTGGGAAACAGCTGCAAACGCTGTATTTAGTGCCTCTTTTAACTCCTTAAACTTCTTCCATTTTAAAGGGGCCCAGGTCCTCCCTCCGTGGGTTAAGTGTGGGGGAGGGGGGCCAAAACAGGGGATTCGGATTTGGGTTTGGAGGTTACTGTAGGGGCAGTGAGAGCAACAGCCAGGCCAGGGATGCAATCAGCGAGTTCCAAATCAAGGAGCCGTAGTTCCTTAAGCAGCTGTGCTTTCTCTTTCTTAAACATCACCGTCTGTCGGAGGGACTGAATCTGAGAGGGGAGCGAGGTCAAGGGAGTATCAACAGGTGGAAAAGGGGGAAGAGTATGATAAGAAGGGAGAGCAGAAAGGGGCAGAGAAGCAGGAAGATGAGGGGTTGGGAGTGGAGAAGCAGGAGCAGCGGGCGCGGAAGCAGAGTGCTGTATAGTAGGAAAACATGCAGGAGCAGTACTGAAATTATAGGGGTCATTATAAGAAGCAGCCTCCTGCTCAAGGTCAGCTGCATCAGTAGGATCTAAGGTATCATTTGACCTCTAGACCAAAGCCTTTTGTAAAACAGGATAAATGCGCTCAACTCACCTACTTTGGGAGGAGAAATTATCTAAGGGCATGTCGATGGACACAGAATCACAATCCTTCCTAGACTCATCCTCTGTTGCGGGTGGGGCTGGTAATGGACAAGGAGGCTCCGGGGGGGCCTCCGTCTTTTTCACTGACAATCTTACAAACCTCAGTCTCAAAAGGACGTATTTTCAAAATATCATAAATACAATTCCAGTAATTGAACGCAGTAACAGGGACCTTCTCGGGCCCGAAAGTTCTAAAATAATCATTAAGACAATCTCCCACCCATTTCCATCTTTTCTCATCTATAGTTCCTTCCTGGGGGAACCAAGGACAAACGTCCTTTTTTAAAAAAAACAAAAAATTGTATAAGATCCTTTTTCTTAACCTTTACTCCCCGTGTCTTTAATGAGGCCTTAAGCCCTTCTACAAATTTTTCATGACTACTAGCATCCTGCCCCATTTTGAGAGTGCCTCCTTACCTCAGGTCTCTATTCCGCAGATCAGGCAAATCCGCGGCGACCAATTCTCATGTATCGTGACTGCAGTCGTCTTTTTCACAGGAGCACACACCAAAAACCTTTACTCCTTTTAAGGGGGTCTCGGGCCCCACGTTAGGTGCCAAATGTCCCGTCCCGCGGGACATCAACGGAGGTCCGGACCTGTAAAAGAAGGAGGGGAGCAGGGGACACAGGAAATGGAGACAAGACAGGCTTTCTGATCAAGTCTCATTTATTGAAGGCAAGCTCAGGGTAGTTATACACACCGTAAGAGGGAGTGGGGGAGTTCCACCACCGGTATAGGGGCGGGGTATTCCAGGAAGAGGTACAGCTTTGTCCGTAATTTGTTCTTAT
>NW_020947790.1:0-1185 GCF_900497805.2 Vombatus ursinus | reverse complement strand
CAGCCCCATTCTGCTGCAATAAAATGTCCTGTTGGGTCTGGAGCCCACGGCGCTGCCTCAAAGAGGTGACATTCTAGGGTGCCAGGTTAAAAGATCCACTGTCATTCTCCCATGCCTTCAAGCTGTGGAGTAATTAGCAAGGGAAATCCCATGAACCTAGCACAGAAAGACTTTTTTGCCTTCTTTTCCATTTTCCTTACAAGCTTATGAGTGAAATAGTGCAAGTGTCATTTGTTCTACTTAACAGAAGAGGAAACTGAGATTCCAAGAGGGGAGATGGCTTCCTCACGGGGTATTTCCTAGTCCCAATGTGAGCAGCTGCATCTTCTTTTCTTCTTCTTCTGTACCCACTCTGTTCTCTTGATTCCCTCATGATCAAAGTGATGAGAACAACTGGCCTATCATCCAGGAGATGGACAGCAGAAGAGAGAAGAGCCAGTAGGAATGGACAGAAATGGACTCGATGCCTTCCCCCACTCCCCCCAAGAGACAAAAGGCACTAATGAGAGATATTCCAATCCATACAACCTGGAAGCTTCACCCCTTGCTGAAGGGCTGTGGCTGCCTGGACACAATCCCAGGCCATTCGCCTCTAGCTGGCACAGTCCTGCTGTGGTGGGCAAACTGCCCCTGGCCCCAAATAAGAGAGATGGCAAAAATGATCCTCTTCAGAGGGGCTATGGGAAGACAGGAGCACAGACATACTGTGGGTGCAACTAGGACTTGCTCCCTCCATTTGAAAAAGTAATTGGAAAATGCTGTACATATGTATGCCCTTTGATGCTGGGATACCACTTTGATCCCAAGGAGGTCAAAGCTAAAGTAAAGAATTTTCATTCTAATAAACAGCAGACTTTTCTGCCAAGGCAAAAAAAAAAAAAGTGGAAACCAAAGGAATGCCCATTGATTGGGGAATGGCTGAACAAGATGTAATCTATAAATCTACTAGAATACATTATTCCCCAGATATGAGGAATATGAAGAAATTTGAAGAAATCTAAGGAGATTCTAACAGAAAGATACATAGCAAAGAAAGCAGGATCAAGAGAAGAGTAAACAAAAAGGAAAGAAAACAATGTGAAAAATGATTGGAAGAGACCAGAGACCAATCCATGTTCTGAAGGACTGTTGGTGAAACATTCCTCTCCCTCTGGGAAGAGAGTGGGGGCTGTGGGTGGAATGAGG
>NW_020947789.1:0-1010 GCF_900497805.2 Vombatus ursinus | reverse complement strand
GAAACTGAGGCAAGATAGAAGGTAAGGGGTTTGCTTAAGGTCACATAGCTAATAACTAATAAGTATCTGAGGCCAAATTTGAATTCAGGTCTTCCAGACTCCAAATCTGGTGTTCTATCAAATGCATCACCTAATTGCCCCATAGTGACTGGAGCACTGAACTGCTTATCCAGAGGAACTGGGTTCAGATCCTGCCTCTGATAATGGTTGGTTTTGTAACTGTGGGTAAATTAATCAACTTCTCCATAAAAAGGGGATGCAATGTCTGTAGTGTTTGCCTTCCCCCAAGGGGTTGGTGTGAGGATCTACTGAAGTGGGCCCTCTGGCAAGGCTTGGACTGGCTTTGAAGACCATAGGAGTTGTAGTTCTCCCCAGTTTGGAAAGAGGAAGCTGACACTGGATCAGGACTGGAGGGTAGGAGTTCTGAGGCCCTCCCAAGAGGAAGAGAGAAGTGGAGGGGCTCCCCCACTCCACCCCCACAGCCCATACAAATAAAGCAGCAGCCTCATTATGGTGACCTGTGGTGGTGATATTTGCAGCTATCTGTCCAAGCCTTCATGGAACTCTATAAGAGATGACCACCAAACAGACATGCAGAGCGGTATATTACTGTCTTTTTCTTTCTTTCTTTCTTTCTTTCTTTCATTCTTTCTTTCTTTCCTTTTTTTTCTTCTTTCCCTTCCTTCCTTTCTTTCCTTCTTCCTTCTTTTCTTCTTTCCCTTCCTTCTTTCCTTCCTCTTCCCTTTCTTGTTTTCATATTTCTTTTTCTCTTCCTTCCTTATTTTCTTTCTTTCTTTCTTTCTTTCTTTCATTCATTCTTTCTTTCTTTCCTTTTTTTCTTTCTTCTTTCCCTTCCTTTCTTTCCTTCTTCCTTCTTTTCTTCTTTCCCTTCCTTCTTTCCTTCCTCTTCCCTTTCTTGTTTTCATCTTTCTTTTTCTCTTCCTTCCTTCTTTTCTTTCTTTTTTTCTTTCTTTCTTTCTTTCTTTCTTTCTTTCTTTCTTTCTTTCTTT
>NW_020947788.1:0-1010 GCF_900497805.2 Vombatus ursinus | reverse complement strand
GAAACTGAGGCAAGATAGAAGGTAAGGGGTTTGCTTAAGGTCACATAGCTAATAACTAATAAGTATCTGAGGCCAAATTTGAATTCAGGTCTTCCAGACTCCAAATCTGGTGTTCTATCAAATGCATCACCTAATTGCCCCATAGTGACTGGAGCACTGAACTGCTTATCCAGAGGAACTGGGTTCAGATCCTGCCTCTGATAATGGTTGGTTTTGTAACTGTGGGTAAATTAATCAACTTCTCCATAAAAAGGGGATGCAATGTCTGTAGTGTTTGCCTTCCCCCAAGGGGTTGGTGTGAGGATCTACTGAAGTGGGCCCTCTGGCAAGGCTTGGACTGGCTTTGAAGACCATAGGAGTTGTAGTTCTCCCCAGTTTGGAAAGAGGAAGCTGACACTGGATCAGGACTGGAGGGTAGGAGTTCTGAGGCCCTCCCAAGAGGAAGAGAGAAGTGGAGGGGCTCCCCCACTCCACCCCCACAGCCCATACAAATAAAGCAGCAGCCTCATTATGGTGACCTGTGGTGGTGATATTTGCAGCTATCTGTCCAAGCCTTCATGGAACTCTATAAGAGATGACCACCAAACAGACATGCAGAGCGGTATATTACTGTCTTTTTCTTTCTTTCTTTCTTTCTTTCTTTCATTCTTTCTTTCTTTCCTTTTTTTTCTTCTTTCCCTTCCTTCCTTTCTTTCCTTCTTCCTTCTTTTCTTCTTTCCCTTCCTTCTTTCCTTCCTCTTCCCTTTCTTGTTTTCATATTTCTTTTTCTCTTCCTTCCTTATTTTCTTTCTTTCTTTCTTTCTTTCTTTCATTCATTCTTTCTTTCTTTCCTTTTTTTCTTTCTTCTTTCCCTTCCTTTCTTTCCTTCTTCCTTCTTTTCTTCTTTCCCTTCCTTCTTTCCTTCCTCTTCCCTTTCTTGTTTTCATCTTTCTTTTTCTCTTCCTTCCTTCTTTTCTTTCTTTTTTTCTTTCTTTCTTTCTTTCTTTCTTTCTTTCTTTCTTTCTTTCTTT
>NW_020947787.1:0-1010 GCF_900497805.2 Vombatus ursinus | reverse complement strand
GAAACTGAGGCAAGATAGAAGGTAAGGGGTTTGCTTAAGGTCACATAGCTAATAACTAATAAGTATCTGAGGCCAAATTTGAATTCAGGTCTTCCAGACTCCAAATCTGGTGTTCTATCAAATGCATCACCTAATTGCCCCATAGTGACTGGAGCACTGAACTGCTTATCCAGAGGAACTGGGTTCAGATCCTGCCTCTGATAATGGTTGGTTTTGTAACTGTGGGTAAATTAATCAACTTCTCCATAAAAAGGGGATGCAATGTCTGTAGTGTTTGCCTTCCCCCAAGGGGTTGGTGTGAGGATCTACTGAAGTGGGCCCTCTGGCAAGGCTTGGACTGGCTTTGAAGACCATAGGAGTTGTAGTTCTCCCCAGTTTGGAAAGAGGAAGCTGACACTGGATCAGGACTGGAGGGTAGGAGTTCTGAGGCCCTCCCAAGAGGAAGAGAGAAGTGGAGGGGCTCCCCCACTCCACCCCCACAGCCCATACAAATAAAGCAGCAGCCTCATTATGGTGACCTGTGGTGGTGATATTTGCAGCTATCTGTCCAAGCCTTCATGGAACTCTATAAGAGATGACCACCAAACAGACATGCAGAGCGGTATATTACTGTCTTTTTCTTTCTTTCTTTCTTTCTTTCTTTCATTCTTTCTTTCTTTCCTTTTTTTTCTTCTTTCCCTTCCTTCCTTTCTTTCCTTCTTCCTTCTTTTCTTCTTTCCCTTCCTTCTTTCCTTCCTCTTCCCTTTCTTGTTTTCATATTTCTTTTTCTCTTCCTTCCTTATTTTCTTTCTTTCTTTCTTTCTTTCTTTCATTCATTCTTTCTTTCTTTCCTTTTTTTCTTTCTTCTTTCCCTTCCTTTCTTTCCTTCTTCCTTCTTTTCTTCTTTCCCTTCCTTCTTTCCTTCCTCTTCCCTTTCTTGTTTTCATCTTTCTTTTTCTCTTCCTTCCTTCTTTTCTTTCTTTTTTTCTTTCTTTCTTTCTTTCTTTCTTTCTTTCTTTCTTTCTTTCTTT
>NW_020947786.1:0-1243 GCF_900497805.2 Vombatus ursinus | reverse complement strand
GAAACTGAGGCAAGATAGAAGGTAAGGGGTTTGCTTAAGGTCACATAATAAGTATCTGAGGTCAAATTTGAACTCAGGTCTTCCAGACTCCAAATCTGGTGTTCTATCAAATGCATCACCTAATTGCCCCATAGTGACTGGAGCACTGAACTGCTTATCCAGAGGAACTGGGTTCAGATCCTGCCTCTGATAACGGTTGGTTTTGTAACTGTGGGTAAATTAATCAACTTCTCCATAAAAAGGGGATGCAATGTCTGTAGTGTTTGCCTTCCCCCAAGGGGTTGGTGTGAGGATCTACTGAAGTGGGCCCTCTGGCAAGGCTTGGACTGGCTTTGAAGACCATAGGAGTTGTAGTTCTCCCCAGTTTGGAAAGAGGAAGCTGACACTGGATCAGGACTGGAGGGTAGGAGTTCTGAGGCCCTCCTAAGAGGAAGAGAGAAGTGGAGGGGCTCCCCCACTCCACCCCCACAGCCCATACAAATAAAGCAGCAGCCTCATTATGGTGACCTGTGGTGGTGATATTTGCAGCTATCTGTCCAAGCCTTCATGGAACTCTATAAGAGATGACCACCAAACAGACATGCAGAGGGGTATATTACTGTCTTTTTCTTTCTTTCTTTCTTTCTTTCTTTCTTTCTTTCTTTCTTTCTTTCTTTCTTTCTTTCTTTCTTTCTTTCTTTCTTTCATTCTTTCTTTCTTTCCTTTTTTTCTTCTTTCCCTTCCTTCCTTTCTTTCCTTCTTCCTTCTTTTCTTCTTTCCCTTCCTTCTTTCCTTCCTCTTCCCTTTCTTGTTTTCATCTTTCTTTTTCTCTTCCTTCCTTATTTTCTTTCTTTCTTTCTTTCTTTCATTCATTCTTTCTTTCTTTCCTTTTTTCTTTCTTCTTTCCCTTCTTTTCTTTCCTTCTTCCTTCTTTTCTTCTTTCCCTTCCTTCTTTCCTTCCTCTTCCTTTTCTTGTTTTCATCTTTCTTTTTCTCTTCCTTCCTTCTTTTCTTTCTTTCTTTTTTCTTTCTTTCTTTCTTTCTTTCTTTCTTTCTTTCTTTCTTTCTTTCTTTCTTTCCTTCCTTCCTTCCTTCCTTCCTTCCTTCCTTCCTTCCTTCCTTCCTTCCTTCCTTTCTTTCTTTCTTTCTTTCTTTCTTTCTTTCTTTCTTTCTTTCTTTCTTTCTTTCTTTCTTTCTTTCTTTCTTTCTGTCTTTCTGTCTTTCTCTCTTTCTTTCTGCCTTCTTCTGTACCCAGAGTGCTGAGA
>NW_020947785.1:0-3402 GCF_900497805.2 Vombatus ursinus | reverse complement strand
AGACCTGCTGCAAAACACCAATGAGTACAGAAATGAATATTTCAGCCCCTTGAGCCAGCGATAGAAGGCCCGTAACTCCAACAGTGTTAGCAGGAAGCAAGAGTCAGGTTATGAAAGCTAGAAAAAGGAAGGAGCAATTATTCCAAAAATTAAAATACGAAGAAATGAGCCAGATAGCAATTTTCTACTCAATAAACATCCACAGACCCGAAATTTTCGTGGAGTGGTGAAACTCCCTTTATTAATGTAGTTAGGCAATTGCTCTGAAACTTATTTTTAAAGTCTTGCCTGAGGCCCTGGGAAGCGGTGTCACATTTAGCATCATGAAGCTTGGATTTGTCAGAGCTGGGATATCAATAGAGGTTTTTTGGCCTCAGGTTCAGGCTCTTCTATTCTCCTTCCTCTTTGACACTTCTTAGTTCTTAAATTCTTCTTCTCCCTCTTTCTCCTCTTGCTCGTCTTCCATTTCTTTTGTTGATGTGTCTGGTCCGACTTTTCATGACGCCATTTAGAGTTTTCGGGACCTCTTTTAGAGTTTTCTTGGCAAAGAAGTTGGAGTGGTTTTGCCATTTCCTCTCCAGCCCATTTTACAGATGAGGAAACTCAGGCAAACAGGGTCTTACCCAGGGTCACATAGCTAGTTAAGTGTCTGAGGCTTGATTTGAACTCAGAAAGATTCGTCTGACTCCAAAGCCCGAGATCTATCAATTCCTCCATCTAGCTCCTGTAGTTGGCATTTCTAGCACCATATGAAAATAAAAGTGTAGGCAGTGTACACTCTCCTGCTTTGACCCTGAACCTGTTGGGAGAGATTCTAGTGCTGTTTGTTTTTTTTTTTTTTTTCTGATACAAACACTTGTAGCTTTTGCTTATTTTCTCCAAAATTTTCTTTTTCATTATTATAAAATTAATAAACATTTTTAATACAAGAAGAATGGTATTATGTGTGATCATGTAAACTTCTATTATGTATAGTTTGTTGTACTGGAAAGAGAACTGGCCTTAAATGGAGGAAAATCTGTGTTTAAGTGCTCCTGATGACATATACCAGCTGTGTGTTGCTGGGCCAGTCTTAACTTCTTTGCTTCGACCTGCTCTCTGAGTTTATAAGGTGCACATGAATTAGCAACCTGCATTGGTAGGAGTTTTCTCTGGTTGCTGGAGTTCCTTAAGGCAGTGAAATCACAGGTCCAGTCCCTATCCCTATTTTTTTTTTTTTACTGTCCATATTAAATTTAACACCATAGTCTGAACACTTACCTGTTACCACAGTACCTGGTACTTAGTAAAAACTTAATAAATGCTTGTTACCTGTTAGACTGACTTTATCCTTCTAAATGTCTTACTGCTCTATTCTGTGTATTTTTTTGTTTCATTTACTCTCTTTTCTTTCTGGGACCTCTTTTTGTTCATATCAATATCACTCCCCCTTCCAAGAAACAAAAGTACTCCCTTATGTTAAAAAAAAAAGCACAGTTAAGCCAATAAATAAATTTACATACTGTCCCACGTCTGAAGTTATATGTTTCTTTTTACACATCTAGTCCATCACATCTCTGCCAAGAGGTAATAAGCATGATTCCTGAATCTTATGGAGGCCTGCTTGGTCATCAGCATTATCAATATTCTTAAATTTTCCACAGTTGTTTTCCTTTATAGTGCCATTGTCCTTGTATAAATTCTTCTCCTGGTTTTGCTTACTTCCTTATCACTTCAAGCAGGCCATTCAAGGTTTTTGTTTTTGTTTTGTTTTGTTTTTCCTGAATCTATCCCTTTCCTCACTTCTTGGCCATACAGCGATGCATTGCATTGCATTCATATATCACAATTTGCTAAGTCATTCTCAGTTGATTGGGACTCTGTTTCCAGTTCTTTACTAAAACAATGGGGGGGGAAGTGCCTTTAATTACTTTTGTCCATATGGGTCCTTTCTCTCTTTGATCTTTTTTAGGTGAAGATTTAGTAATATTATCACTGATTCAAAACTTATTTTAGTGATCTGAGGGGTATAGTTTCAATTTTGCCTTCGAGAATAATTGGACCAATATATATAGATACCAACAGTACATCACTGTACCTGTCTTCCAATAGTCCCTCCCACAATTGTCATCTTCCTTTTTCGGTCATCTTTGGCAACATGATGGTTGTACAGTTGAATCTCAAAGACATTTTAATTTGCTTTTCCTTTGTTAATAGTGTATTGAAACATTTAAAAAATATTGTTATTGTTTGACTTTCTTGTTTGAAGAACTGTTTGATCACATCTTTTGGAGAAAGGACAACCAAACTGAGGTCTATTTTTCCTGTAAGGTTTGCAAAGCACTTTACAAGCAATATCTCATTTTGTAGTCATAACCATCCTATTTTTCAGACCTCCATTTCAAAGATAAGGAAACTGAGATAGACAGAGGTTAAGTGATTTGCCCAGGTATTTCAATTACTATGCTACTCTACTTGCTTCTAAGTCTTGTGTACCTAATATGTATCACTGATCAATTTTTCTTTTTTTTTGTAATTTTTCTATTTTATAAATAGTATCAGATAGTTTTGAGGATTGATACTTTGTAGAATAGTTTAAGATGTGGTAGTAGGCCCTGTCTCACTCTTCTTTCCATTATTAAACTTTTGATTGTTGACCTCTTTCATTCATCAGGTAAAATTTTGTTAGTAAATGTATATGTATAGACAAATATATGTATACACACATATATGTAGCCTTTTGGTATGGCAGCAAATCTCTAAATCATTTTCAGTAGGATTATGATTTTAGTTATATTGCCATAGATATTTCATCATATTAAGGAATAGTCCTTTGATTCCTATGATTTCTATTTTTTTTTAACACGAAGGATCAAATCTTTCTCAAGGGCTTTTTCTGCATCTCATTCTATAAAAATTGATTTTAAAATATTTTTATTATTATGATATAGGATGTTTTTAACCTTCCTAATGTTGAACCATCCTTGATTTTCTAACTATCCACATTAGGCATAATTTTTATCAGTCTGACCTGGCCCGACTTAAATGCCAAAGAAGAATTTATAATTGCCCTTAAATTATCCTTAAAACCCTCCAAAATCTGAGATTCTTAGATTAATTACAGCATGTCCTGCATTTGCTTTTTTAAATATGTATCTAGTGGAATCATGGGCTCAAAAGGTATGCACAATTCAGTAATTTTGGGTTTGCAGTTACACATTGCTTCCCAGAGTGACTGGAGCAATTCACACAGCTGCGCCCGAAGAGAGCCCTACTGAGCTTTTCCAAAACCAGTACGATATTAGTTATTTTTCTTTTGGGGGAAGAAGGGGGTCCTTTTTGCCAATCTGAGGAGTTTGAAGAGGGACCTTAGAGTGGCTGAAATATTCATTTCTGTACTCATTGGTGTTTTGCAGCAGGTCT
>NW_020947784.1:0-1057 GCF_900497805.2 Vombatus ursinus | reverse complement strand
TAAAATAAAATAAAAAATAAATCAAAAACAAGGGGCAGCTAGGTGGTACAGTGGATAGAGCACCAGCTCAGAAGTCAGGAGGACCTGAGTTCAAATCCGGCCTCAGACCAAACACTTGACACTTACTAGCTGTGTGACCCTGGGCAGGTCACTTAACCCCAACTGCCTAAAAAAAATAAGATTAAAAAAATAAAAAAATCAAGTAAACTGAGGCTCAGGAGGATGGCACTTGTGCCAGATCATTCTGGGATGTGGACCAGAAGCCAGCCTAGGCCTCCATTCCCTCTCCCGGCCAAAGCTGGATGCATGGGGTGCCTTTCACACAGCACCCTACCACAGCCTGTGCTTGAAGACCCCCAGAGACCCTCTAATCATCAGGGACGTTTTCCAAAATGGGCCTCCTCTGCAACCTCCCCCAAACCTGGCGTTCTGGAGCCCAGGAGCACGGCAGCATTTCCTCCAGCCAGGCGTGTGACCCCCACGTTCCCCAACTTCTCCTTCCTTACCTTGGGATGAGCCCCCTTTGGAGGCTGCTCCTCACGCCCCCAAGGTCCCAGGGTACCCTCCGAGGTGTCAGCAAGCTCCAGGCAGAGAGCAGCCCCCCAGTCTGGCCCGGGGCTCTGACTCTGACCCAGGACCTCCCTCGCCTTGTCTCACGCCACTCCATCAGGGATGGGAACAGAGTAACGAAGCCCTGGGAAGGCGGGGAGAGACACTCCACTAGATTTAAGTTCATTTTCCATAGCTCGAGGTCAAAATTGAGTCGAGTTGCTCCGATGATCAAGTTTTCAGAAAATCCCCCTCCTCTGTATTAGCCGTTTGACAGAAATTCACTGCGGTATTTAAACTGGCAGTCATCACCGCTAACTCAAATTGTATTGGCTTCCCCGATGTGGAAACGCTCAAGTGCGATCATCAATTGGCCAATTCTGAGAGAACGAGGCGGCTGAAATTCCCTGTCATGTTGTAAAATTCCCATCGTAGCTCCCCAGCTTTGGAGAGCCCCCACAGCGCCTGCTCTGGGGCTAGGGCAGAGCAGTGGACCAAAGCTGCTCCC
>NW_020947783.1:0-1042 GCF_900497805.2 Vombatus ursinus | reverse complement strand
TAAAATAAAATAAAAAATAAATCAAAAACAAGGGGCAGCTAGGTGGTGCAGTGGATAGAGCACCAGCTCTGAAGTCAGGAGGACCTGAGTTCAAATCCGGCCTCAGACCAAACACTTGACACTTACTAGCTGTGTGACCCTGAGCAGGTCACTTAACCCCAACTGCCTAAAAAAAATAAGATTAAAAAAATAAAAAAAACAAGTAAACTGAGGCTCAGGAGGATGGCACTTGTGCCAGATCATTCTGGGATGTGGACCAGAAGCCAGCCTAGGCCTCCATTCCCTCTCCCGGCCAAAGCTGGATGCATGGGGTGCCTTTCACACAGCACCCTACCACAGCCTGTGCTTGAAGACCCCCAGAGACCCTCTAATCATCAGGGACGTTTTCCAAAATGGGCCTCCTCTGCAACCTCCCCCAAACCTGGCATTCTGGAGCCCAGGAGCACGGCAGCATTTCCTCCAGCCAGGCGTGTGACCCCCATGTTCCCCAACTTCTCCTTCCTTACCTTGGGATGAGCCCCCTTTGGAGGCTGCTCCTCACGCCCCCAAGGTCCCAGGGTGCCCTCCGAGGTGTCAGCAAGCTCCAGGCAGAGAGCAGCCCCGCAGTCTGGCCCAGGGCTCTGACTCTGACCCAGGACCTCCCTCGCCTTGTCTCACTCCACTCCATCAGGGATGGGAACAGAGTAACGAAGCCCTGGGAAGGCGGGGGGAGACACTCCACTAGATTTAAGTTCATTTTCCATAGCTCGAGGTCAAAATTGAGTCAAGTTGCTCCGATGATCAAGTTTTCAGAAAATCCCCCTCCTCTGTATTAGCCGTTTGACAGAAATTCACTGCGGTATTTAAACTGGCAGTCATCACCGCTAACTCAAATTGTATTGGCTTCCCCGATGTGGAAACGCTCAAGTGCGATCATCAATTGGCCAATTCTGAGAGAACGAGGCGGCTGAAATTCCCTGTCATGTTGTAAAATTCCCATCGTAGCTCCCCAGCTTTGGAGAGCCCCCACGGCGCCTGCTCTGGGGCTAGGGCAGAGCAGTGG
>NW_020947782.1:0-4608 GCF_900497805.2 Vombatus ursinus | reverse complement strand
TTTCCTTACCATGAAACTGTGAACGCCACTGCACATTTTTTTTTTTTTGTTGTTGTTGTTGTTCAGTTGTTTTTCAGTTGTGTCCAAGTCTTTGTGACCCCATTTGGGGGCTTTCTTGGCAGAGATACTGGAGTAGTTTGCCATTTCCTTCTCCAGCTCACTTTACAGATGAGGAAACTGAGGCAGACGAGGTTAAGTGACTTGCCCAGGGTCACACAGCTAGTAAGTGTCTGAGGCTGGATTTGAACTGGTACTATGTCCACTATGCCACCTAGCTGCCCTAGCACATTTATTAGCAATCCCATTTTACAGATAAGGAAACCGAGTCTCACTGACACACAGTTATTAAACATCAGAGCTGGAATATCTGACCAGAAGACCAGCGTTCCTTCCAAGTATACTATGTTGCCTTCTCCATCCTCATCTATACATGGACAAGATGTTTAGAAGGAAATGCTACCTAGTGAAAAAAACGAATGCCAGACTAAAGTCAGAATAACCTGGATTCAAATCCTGTTTCTGTGACACTGGGCAAGTCACAGAATCCCAGAACTCCAGGTGGAAGGGCCCTTAGGAGTCACTAAGTCTAACCCTTCCCAGAAAGAGGAAATCTCTCCATAACATGACAAAGGGCTCATCTAGCCACCGCTTGAGGCCTCCAGTGAGGGTGGCCCACCACTTCCCAACACTGCCGACATTAGCAAGGTGTCTGCCTCTAGAAACTTTCACCCAATGGTCAAAAATGGGTTCTGCCCTCTGGGGCCCCCCTAAACAAATCTGACCCATCCCAAAGGAGAGCTTTTCAAATACCTGAAGACAGCTTTCATGCTCCCCAAGTCCTCCTCAGTCAAAGTCCTTGGACATATCCTCAGACGGCATGAATTGCAGGCCCTTCACCGTCCCTATTGCTTTCCCCTAAGTTGGCCTGAACAACCATCTCTTACCATTTCTAGCTTCTCTCAGTCTCAGTTTCCATCTTGGTAAAATGTGGATGCTACCAGCCCCCATGTCACAGAGCTGCTGTGACGGGAGAGAAGACACAGAAAGTATGTCAGGAATCTTATCCAAGTGCTATCTACTGCTTTTGTTATCATTATTAGAATCCTTCTCACAGCCTCACAGAACTCCAGCAGGCCAATGAATGCAATCCTCTAGTTTTACAGATGGGAGAACTGAGGCACAGAGAGATGAAAAGATCTGTCCATGGACACAGGTAGGATTAGATCAAAGATCCAGAGTTGGAAGACACTTCTACACTTGAACGGGGAAGAGAGCCCATCTGGACCAATTTCCTCATGCTACAGACAAGGAAACTGAGAAACTCCAAGTTCAGCACTCTAACCACTACACCACATTGCCTCTCACAGGAACCAGCACGTTCACGGTTATATTTGATAGACTTCAGATACAAACAACCCCGGAGCTGGTTGCTATCCCACTTTTAAAAAAAAGTTTAATGTTTGGAGGACTATCCTACAGGAAAATTAAATGCCTGCCTTTTGTAACTGAATTAAAGTGTTGGGATGTAGGCCCTTCCTCTGCAGGCAGGAACAGAGAGGATGGGGATGACACGTAGCATTCTTCCTGTCCCATTTGGTTTTGATTTCTTCTGCTAGGTCTTTACACTCTAAGAGTTTTTCATGCCACATACACAGCATGTCAGGAGTGTTTAGCATGGCAACATCTGTTAAAAATGCTATTTTAAAATTTTTATGCGTCAATATGGTGTCCTGGTGATTGAGGGCAACTGTTGTCTGTGAGGACATGTGGGCCCAGTAGTTTGTTGGCTAAATTCTCAAGAAGATTGGGGGGCTTTTATTTGCAAAAAGGGGATCTGTCATATGTTGGTTTCTGAAGGAGAGCAAGATTCTGGTGAATAATTAATGTTATGGTCGTCGCTGTGATTATCATACTAGGCAGTCTCTTAGAAATCGTACAAATTTCCAAATTGTAGGAAAACCAGACTTCCTAAGTAAGTATACAGCAGAACTGTCCCCAGAGCTACAGCAGGATGGGGAACAAGGAAGGCTCCCTAAAGCCCAGAAATCTCCCCAGGCCAGATGACCAGTGGCATTGTCTGAAACACACAGACTGCCAGTTCATCTGGAGCAAAGTCTCCTTCCCAGAGAAGGTTAAGAGTGTCCCCTGCTGTTCTGTGCTGGGAATTGCCTTCAATCTTCTGTTACGGGGAAAACAACAAAGTAATAGGCAGGAGGAGAGGCGGGTGGGGGGCTTTCAGTTTCCAGGGGCAGAGGGAAGATGACCTAGACAAAACTCCTCCACAATGGGAGGGAGTGCGCGGGGTGCGACAACACGTAATCATGCTCTGCAGAAGCGTCACGCCTCCTCCCCTCAAAACGAATCTATGGAGCAGGATCAGACAGAGCTCTCATCCTTGGCATCACTGTCTTTTGTTTCTGGATAACTGTCAACTGAAATCTACTAATAACTAAGTGAAACTGTCCTTGTGGTGGGATATTATTTCCTGAGTAACATGCGCTGTTCTTTGTGCACCCGTTTTGATCCGAAGGCTCGTAAGTGGGCATCCTTTCAAAAGGTCATGACAGAATCACTTGGAAACAAGCCAGCGTGCAGACTGGGACTGACATACCTGGATGTAACTAACCCTTGGAGATGAGGCAGAGAGAGAAGTTGGACTGGGATTCTGGAAGATCCAGGTTCAAAATCCCACTTCAACATTTACTTGCTGTGTGACCGTGAGGAAGTAGTTTAGTCTCTCTGAGCCTTGAAAATCTAAGACATACCTGCCACACTCCACAGAGTCATGGACACCTGGATTCCAACTCTTCTGCAGATAAGAAGAGCTAGCATTTACATTTCTCTTTAAGGTTTGCAAAGAGCAAATCTTAATCTCATTTTATCCTCACAAAATTCTTGGAGATCCATACCATTATCATCCCCATTTTATGGATGAGGGAAGACAGGCAAAGTGAGGTTAAAATAACTTGCCCAGGGTCACACAGCTAGTATCTGATGCCAGATTTGAACTCAAGTCTTCCTAACTCCACTCTATCCACTGCACCACATAGCTGATGTGTGACCATAGGCAAATCAGTTCCTAAGCTTCTTTATCTGTACCCCAAGTGCCTGGCCCAACATCTGAGATACAGTAGGCGCCTAATAAACGCTTGTTGTTTCATTGCTCTACAAAATGCGGATAGAGCATTTCTCTGGAAGAATGACTGTGAGGATGAGGTAAGAAAATCTATGTCAAGATAGAGATGAGCTGTCACCTGGGTCTTCCTTGACTTATCTAAAGTAACAAACATCAGATTTCTTACCTTGGACTGGAAGTTCCGGGAGGCCAGGAACCACATCTTCTCTAAGTCAGCATGTCGCCTAGACATTTCCCGCCCCGGGGCTTAGCACCCAATAGCTACTTAGTAAACACCCACGGTGGTGGCTGACTACCACGGGATGTGGTCCTCTCTGCGGGTACCTGGGTCAGCCCTGTGAGTGCAGAGCAGCCAAGGCTAGGATTCAGGAGGCCTGGGTCCTCAACCCGGAGCCCTTCAGGCACGCTCAGTGACCTAGGCCAAGCTCCTCACTATGCCGAGGGAAAAGAGAAGTCCAGAGAGGTCTAATGGAAGAGAAGCTCCTTGGGGCAGGCCTGGAATCACTTTTTCCCTTGGATCCCCCATGGCTGAACACATTTTTTCAGTCTGGACCTCTGAATTCACTGCTGTAGAGGGCTCTCAGAGGAAGCCTCCTCTAGGAAGTCAGATCTCTAAGTGTTCTACAAATTATGGCCTTTGAGAGGCGCAGGGCACGTTAGGAGACTTGCCGTGGCCATAGCCGAGAAGGTGTCAGAGACTGGACTTGAACCCAGGTCTTCCTGCCTATGCAGCCTGGCATACCGTAGGTGCTTAATAAATGCTTGCTCAAATGAAACGATCAGAAGTTAGATTGTGAGCTCCTTGAGGGCAGGGACTGTCTTTTGCCTCTTTTTGTATCCCCAGTGCTTAGCACAGCACCTGGCACACAGTAGGAATTCAATAAATGCTTACTAAGAACTTGTCCAAGTTCACAAAGACAGTGACTGTAAACAAGTCACCTCCTGCCCCTTCTTGGGGCTTCTGCCAGAGGTCTAAGTGACTTCAACGATCACATACAGCTCTGAGCCCCGTCCTGGGAGGACTCGCTTCCCCGGGGTTCTACCAACTCCACCAGGGCAGCCACTTGGCACATTGTGGGGGCTCCAGAAGGGGCGCCCCAGCCTTGAAAGCCCTCTGCCAGAAGTCACAACACCACAGCACATAGCAGAGTGCCTGGCACACAGAAGGGGCTCAATAAATGCTGGTCCACTGAGGGACTCTGCTATCTGCCAGGACCTGACAAGCCGACACACATACACAGACCATGTCTTCGTAGTCCGGATCTTTGGGGATCTCTCAGCCAACTCTGGGTTAAACAAGTGTGTTTCATTCACATACGCTGAATTTCAAATCAAATGAGATGATACATGCAAAACCCTGCGCAGACGTCAAAGTCACTAGACAAATGCTAGTTGTCACCGTCACCATCACCATCATCGCTAACATCACTGTCGTCACCATCACCATTGTCATCGCTAACGTCATTGTTGTC
>NW_020947781.1:0-3484 GCF_900497805.2 Vombatus ursinus | reverse complement strand
TCCATGTTCTAATGTCTCTCCCAGCCCTGACATTCTCTGTTCTAAGGTCCTTCCCAGCTTGGACATTCTCTGTTCTAAAAACCCTTCCAGCCTGGATAACAGAGAACTGTTCTAAGAACCCTCCTAGTTCTGACACTCTCTTCAACCTTTATGATTGAAATGGCATGCAGTGATTCTATTTCAGTCGTGATCAATCTTCTAACACCAGGGTTCCAAAGGAGGCCAGACTCCCTCCTTGAGGAGAAGGTGGAGGGACCTGAAGACCGCCTCTCCACATTCAGGTGTTAAGGAGGATGAAGGATCCTATAGGAAGCAGAAGGATTTGGAGAGGGGAAAGAAGGGGGGTGGGTTTCTGATGTGGAAGAATAGTGACTTGACCCTTTTCAGGATGTTAGAGACTAGAAGTGTGGTTCACAGAGAAGAAAGGGATGGAGGAGGGCACTGGTACAAGGTGGGTGTCCAAAGAGACATGAGGCTCTTCCTGAAGAGGAGGGAGCTGGAGGCTGGAAGGAAGAAGAAAGAAGCTGCCTTTCTCCCCGAGAATGATACAGATGAACCCCTGAAACTTTAGAAGAGAGATTACCCAAAAGGGGCCAGAGAAAGAAGAGAAGTGTGGTAGAAGCTGGTGGTTCCGCTCCTCTGTGACCTGACCCAGAAAGTTCTATCATCATCGTGGGGCAGGTACCCAATGGGGCTTGCATCTAAGGCATAACAGAAAACCTCCCAAGGCTTATCAAAATGGATGATAATTCCCAAGTGGGCACGAAGGACACTTCCAATAGGAACCTGAAAAAAATTGCCAATGATTATGAAGTCTGGGCAAGAAACTGAAGACGATAAGGCACAGACTCTGTTTTCCTCTCTTTAGTCTAATGAAGGCAAGGAATTCGAGAGAGAAAAATTAATTTGGGGAGTGAATAGCTGGCCAAGTAGGTGGTGTCTGGGATATGAATTTCTGGATCATAGCTCACAATGTAGGGTTGATGGTTTTCTGGCCAGATAATATACCCCAACAAAAGCTGGTGGGAATGTGTTTGTTGGGTGTCTTGTAAATCAAATTGAAAGAGCTTTGAACTAGAAAGGATGGGGGAGGGAGAAGTTGTTTTTTTTTCAATATTCCTCAAGTTGGATAACATAGAGAGCAGAGAGTATCCCCAAAGATGGAAGAAAAACGACTTGGACACCCACAAATTCACAGGCAACAAAATCCATGCAGTGAAATCCACGGCCTCTTGTAAGTATCGGTATGTAAATGTCCAAAGTTCAGGTGGAAACTGTGGAGGCCTAACAGAAAAGGGCCAATTTGACCTCCCAAGTATCACTGAGACGTGGGGGGATAAAAGTCACAACTATGCCTCTGGAGACAGAGGCTTCATTCAGAAGAAACAGGCCAAGTAAAAGGTAAGAGTTGGTAGCATTACATATTAAGAAGTATACTAGTTAAAAAACCCAAACAAATAAGCAACGAAGGGGAGAGATGTGATGGGGAGTATTTGGCTGAAGGTCAAAGAAAGGAGAAACAGAAGCGATCTTGTCATTAGCCCAGACTACACACCATCTGAACAGAAGCAACTGACAAATATCAGATGGCGGAGGCATGGAGAGAAAGCAGTGGTTCTGAAAAGGATCTGAGGGTTTCAGTGGACAGCAAGCTCAACATGAGTCAACAGGGTGATAGGATGGCCAGAAAACCCAGTGCCATCTTGGGCTGATAAGAGGAGCAGAGTTTCTAGGAAGAGAACAGTGATCATCCCTCTGTCTTCGGCCCATGATAGATTTCATTTAGAGTATTGTAACCCATCTGGGGTGCAACCGTTTCAGAACCTGAGAAGCTGGAGTGTTTCCAGGAAGGCTATGTATGAAGATCATTTACGCATGTTAAGCCTGGAGGAGATAAGGCTGCCCAGGATGGCTTCCTTCAAATACGTGAGAGGCTGTTATGGGGAAGAGAGATGGGCCTTGTCCTGTCTGGCTCCAGAGGGACAGAAGCAATAGCAAATCGGGGAAGTTGAGGACAGGCCAATGCAGGTTGTCAGGAAGAACTTCCTAACAAGGAGGGACTCCCCAAAGCGGAGAGGGGGGACGCTCCTCGTGCATGGAGGTCTCCAGGCAGGGGCTGGCCGCCCTCTTGGATGGTACGTCATCATGAGCATTCCTCTCATGTGTTACTGAATTGTATTAGGCGGTAGCTGATGTCCCTGTCAGAGATTCTGCCAGTCTGTGATCAGAGGGTTACAGTAATACCTATGGAGCTATGGATCTATAACCTTATTCTACATCCAAAGCTTTCTCCCAGCCCTGACATCCCCTGCTCTAAGGCCCTTCCCAACCCTGACATTCTATATGTAACTCTATCATGGGCCCCCCCCCACCCCACTACTTCCATAGCACCTTAATCCAATGAGCATACAGAGGCAACTTCGTACAATAGAGCAAGGCCTGGCTTTGGATAAGAAGCCCCACTCTGAATCACATCCATTGTGGGCAAGCCTGTGCACATCCCTCATCATGCAGGGTTTATAATTTATAATTTGCTACCACCAAGAGGTGATAAAATTCCAAAAATAGAACTTGGATTCAGACAATTTTAGACAAGTTGATGAAGAGGAGATGCAGAGCGAATGTTTCCTGGGCATCTGTAGCCTCCGAAGGGGTGTTGCTGAGATCTGTCATGCACTGGGGCCTGGTGCCCTTCCAGCCAGGCTCTTGTCTGATGCAAAAGGGCATATCTTATGATCTTAAGATAACTGTTAGACAAATTTCTTGTCAAAATCTTGTCAGATCCTCGCCTCAATCACAGCAATTCTCTTAATCCTCCAATTCCAACCACCAAATGAGGTGCCCTAGAGTGGAGGTGTCAAAGGCGTGGCGTACAACACCCCTGAGTGTGGCCGGAAGCAGACTAAAGTGTAATTGGAGAATATTTAACAAAACAAATAAAAATACAATAAACACAGATAACACTAATATGTGGTATTCTAAGTCAGCATGTGGATGGCAGGGATTCTTGTGTTGGGTGATGTGGCCCCCTGGTTTTGGGTTTGCCACCACCGGTCTAGGGTCTAGCTTACCTGGCTGAAGGAATCCAGGCTCACGCCATTCTCAATCAGGAACCGACGCACCTCCTGGACCAGCTCGGTCTCCCCCAGGGCCACCCGCACAGCCACGCTGCCTTTGATCTCCTATGGAGAGAGGGAGACAGGATTCATGGTTATAAAGCAGGGGTCACAAATCTCCATCCTTGAATCAAGGCCTGGCAAAAACCTCGGTTGGTTTAGTGGAAAAATCAATGGATTTGAGTCAGAGGACCTGGGTTCACATCTTGGCTCTGCCACCCCTGTGTGACCTTGGCAAAACCACTAACTTCTCTGGGCTGCAGTTTTCTCACCTATAAAACAAGGGGGTTGAGCTGTGTAATGATCCTGACCCAGTGTGGCCCCAGAGAAGAACTACCTCATCTCAATGCAGAGGTGGGGGACTACAG
>NW_020947780.1:0-4607 GCF_900497805.2 Vombatus ursinus | reverse complement strand
TTTCCTTACCATGAAACTGTGAACGCCACTGCACATTTTTTTTTTTTGTTGTTGTTGTTGTTCAGTTGTTTTTCAGTTGTGTCCAAGTCTTTGTGACCCCATTTGGGGGCTTTCTTGGCAGAGATACTGGAGTAGTTTGCCATTTCCTTCTCCAGCTCACTTTACAGATGAGGAAACTGAGGCAGACGAGGTTAAGTGACTTGCCCAGGGTCACACAGCTAGTAAGTGTCTGAGGCTGGATTTGAACTGGTACTATGTCCACTATGCCACCTAGCTGCCCTAGCACATTTATTAGCAATCCCATTTTACAGATAAGGAAACCGAGTCTCACTGACACACAGTTATTAAACATCAGAGCTGGAATATCTGACCAGAAGACCAGCGTTCCTTCCAAGTATACTATGTTGCCTTCTCCATCCTCATCTATACATGGACAAGATGTTTAGAAGGAAATGCTACCTAGTGAAAAAAACGAATGCCAGACTAAAGTCAGAATAACCTGGATTCAAATCCTGTTTCTGTGACACTGGGCAAGTCACAGAATCCCAGAACTCCAGGTGGAAGGGCCCTTAGGAGTCACTAAGTCTAACCCTTCCCAGAAAGAGGAAATCTCTCCATAACATGACAAAGGGCTCATCTAGCCACCGCTTGAGGCCTCCAGTGAGGGTGGCCCACCACTTCCCAACACTGCCGACATTAGCAAGGTGTCTGCCTCTAGAAACTTTCACCCAATGGTCAAAAATGGGTTCTGCCCTCTGGGGCCCCCCTAAACAAATCTGACCCATCCCAAAGGAGAGCTTTTCAAATACCTGAAGACAGCTTTCATGCTCCCCAAGTCCTCCTCAGTCAAAGTCCTTGGACATATCCTCAGACGGCATGAATTGCAGGCCCTTCACCGTCCCTATTGCTTTCCCCTAAGTTGGCCTGAACAACCATCTCTTACCATTTCTAGCTTCTCTCAGTCTCAGTTTCCATCTTGGTAAAATGTGGATGCTACCAGCCCCCATGTCACAGAGCTGCTGTGACGGGAGAGAAGACACAGAAAGTATGTCAGGAATCTTATCCAAGTGCTATCTACTGCTTTTGTTATCATTATTAGAATCCTTCTCACAGCCTCACAGAACTCCAGCAGGCCAATGAATGCAATCCTCTAGTTTTACAGATGGGAGAACTGAGGCACAGAGAGATGAAAAGATCTGTCCATGGACACAGGTAGGATTAGATCAAAGATCCAGAGTTGGAAGACACTTCTACACTTGAACGGGGAAGAGAGCCCATCTGGACCAATTTCCTCATGCTACAGACAAGGAAACTGAGAAACTCCAAGTTCAGCACTCTAACCACTACACCACATTGCCTCTCACAGGAACCAGCACGTTCACGGTTATATTTGATAGACTTCAGATACAAACAACCCCGGAGCTGGTTGCTATCCCACTTTTAAAAAAAAGTTTAATGTTTGGAGGACTATCCTACAGGAAAATTAAATGCCTGCCTTTTGTAACTGAATTAAAGTGTTGGGATGTAGGCCCTTCCTCTGCAGGCAGGAACAGAGAGGATGGGGATGACACGTAGCATTCTTCCTGTCCCATTTGGTTTTGATTTCTTCTGCTAGGTCTTTACACTCTAAGAGTTTTTCATGCCACATACACAGCATGTCAGGAGTGTTTAGCATGGCAACATCTGTTAAAAATGCTATTTTAAAATTTTTATGCGTCAATATGGTGTCCTGGTGATTGAGGGCAACTGTTGTCTGTGAGGACATGTGGGCCCAGTAGTTTGTTGGCTAAATTCTCAAGAAGATTGGGGGGCTTTTATTTGCAAAAAGGGGATCTGTCATATGTTGGTTTCTGAAGGAGAGCAAGATTCTGGTGAATAATTAATGTTATGGTCGTCGCTGTGATTATCATACTAGGCAGTCTCTTAGAAATCGTACAAATTTCCAAATTGTAGGAAAACCAGACTTCCTAAGTAAGTATACAGCAGAACTGTCCCCAGAGCTACAGCAGGATGGGGAACAAGGAAGGCTCCCTAAAGCCCAGAAATCTCCCCAGGCCAGATGACCAGTGGCATTGTCTGAAACACACAGACTGCCAGTTCATCTGGAGCAAAGTCTCCTTCCCAGAGAAGGTTAAGAGTGTCCCCTGCTGTTCTGTGCTGGGAATTGCCTTCAATCTTCTGTTACGGGGAAAACAACAAAGTAATAGGCAGGAGGAGAGGCGGGTGGGGGGCTTTCAGTTTCCAGGGGCAGAGGGAAGATGACCTAGACAAAACTCCTCCACAATGGGAGGGAGTGCGCGGGGTGCGACAACACGTAATCATGCTCTGCAGAAGCGTCACGCCTCCTCCCCTCAAAACGAATCTATGGAGCAGGATCAGACAGAGCTCTCATCCTTGGCATCACTGTCTTTTGTTTCTGGATAACTGTCAACTGAAATCTACTAATAACTAAGTGAAACTGTCCTTGTGGTGGGATATTATTTCCTGAGTAACATGCGCTGTTCTTTGTGCACCCGTTTTGATCCGAAGGCTCGTAAGTGGGCATCCTTTCAAAAGGTCATGACAGAATCACTTGGAAACAAGCCAGCGTGCAGACTGGGACTGACATACCTGGATGTAACTAACCCTTGGAGATGAGGCAGAGAGAGAAGTTGGACTGGGATTCTGGAAGATCCAGGTTCAAAATCCCACTTCAACATTTACTTGCTGTGTGACCGTGAGGAAGTAGTTTAGTCTCTCTGAGCCTTGAAAATCTAAGACATACCTGCCACACTCCACAGAGTCATGGACACCTGGATTCCAACTCTTCTGCAGATAAGAAGAGCTAGCATTTACATTTCTCTTTAAGGTTTGCAAAGAGCAAATCTTAATCTCATTTTATCCTCACAAAATTCTTGGAGATCCATACCATTATCATCCCCATTTTATGGATGAGGGAAGACAGGCAAAGTGAGGTTAAAATAACTTGCCCAGGGTCACACAGCTAGTATCTGATGCCAGATTTGAACTCAAGTCTTCCTAACTCCACTCTATCCACTGCACCACATAGCTGATGTGTGACCATAGGCAAATCAGTTCCTAAGCTTCTTTATCTGTACCCCAAGTGCCTGGCCCAACATCTGAGATACAGTAGGCGCCTAATAAACGCTTGTTGTTTCATTGCTCTACAAAATGCGGATAGAGCATTTCTCTGGAAGAATGACTGTGAGGATGAGGTAAGAAAATCTATGTCAAGATAGAGATGAGCTGTCACCTGGGTCTTCCTTGACTTATCTAAAGTAACAAACATCAGATTTCTTACCTTGGACTGGAAGTTCCGGGAGGCCAGGAACCACATCTTCTCTAAGTCAGCATGTCGCCTAGACATTTCCCGCCCCGGGGCTTAGCACCCAATAGCTACTTAGTAAACACCCACGGTGGTGGCTGACTACCACGGGATGTGGTCCTCTCTGCGGGTACCTGGGTCAGCCCTGTGAGTGCAGAGCAGCCAAGGCTAGGATTCAGGAGGCCTGGGTCCTCAACCCGGAGCCCTTCAGGCACGCTCAGTGACCTAGGCCAAGCTCCTCACTATGCCGAGGGAAAAGAGAAGTCCAGAGAGGTCTAATGGAAGAGAAGCTCCTTGGGGCAGGCCTGGAATCACTTTTTCCCTTGGATCCCCCATGGCTGAACACATTTTTTCAGTCTGGACCTCTGAATTCACTGCTGTAGAGGGCTCTCAGAGGAAGCCTCCTCTAGGAAGTCAGATCTCTAAGTGTTCTACAAATTATGGCCTTTGAGAGGCGCAGGGCACGTTAGGAGACTTGCCGTGGCCATAGCCGAGAAGGTGTCAGAGACTGGACTTGAACCCAGGTCTTCCTGCCTATGCAGCCTGGCATACCGTAGGTGCTTAATAAATGCTTGCTCAAATGAAACGATCAGAAGTTAGATTGTGAGCTCCTTGAGGGCAGGGACTGTCTTTTGCCTCTTTTTGTATCCCCAGTGCTTAGCACAGCACCTGGCACACAGTAGGAATTCAATAAATGCTTACTAAGAACTTGTCCAAGTTCACAAAGACAGTGACTGTAAACAAGTCACCTCCTGCCCCTTCTTGGGGCTTCTGCCAGAGGTCTAAGTGACTTCAACGATCACATACAGCTCTGAGCCCCGTCCTGGGAGGACTCGCTTCCCCGGGGTTCTACCAACTCCACCAGGGCAGCCACTTGGCACATTGTGGGGGCTCCAGAAGGGGCGCCCCAGCCTTGAAAGCCCTCTGCCAGAAGTCACAACACCACAGCACATAGCAGAGTGCCTGGCACACAGAAGGGGCTCAATAAATGCTGGTCCACTGAGGGACTCTGCTATCTGCCAGGACCTGACAAGCCGACACACATACACAGACCATGTCTTCGTAGTCCGGATCTTTGGGGATCTCTCAGCCAACTCTGGGTTAAACAAGTGTGTTTCATTCACATACGCTGAATTTCAAATCAAATGAGATGATACATGCAAAACCCTGCGCAGACGTCAAAGTCACTAGACAAATGCTAGTTGTCACCGTCACCATCACCATCATCGCTAACATCACTGTCGTCACCATCACCATTGTCATCGCTAACGTCATTGTTGTC
>NW_020947779.1:0-3485 GCF_900497805.2 Vombatus ursinus | reverse complement strand
TCCATGTTCTAATGTCTCTCCCAGCCCTGACATTCTCTGTTCTAAGGTCCTTCCCAGCTTGGACATTCTCTGTTCTAAAAACCCTTCCAGCCTGGATAACAGAGAACTGTTCTAAGAACCCTCCTAGTTCTGACACTCTCTTCAACCTTTATGATTGAAATGGCATGCAGTGATTCTATTTCAGTCGTGATCAATCTTCTAACACCAGGGTTCCAAAGGAGGCCAGACTCCCTCCTTGAGGAGAAGGTGGAGGGACCTGAAGACCGCCTCTCCACATTCAGGTGTTAAGGAGGATGAAGGATCCTATAGGAAGCAGAAGGATTTGGAGAGGGGAAAGAAGGGGGGTGGGTTTCTGATGTGGAAGAATAGTGACTTGACCCTTTTCAGGATGTTAGAGACTAGAAGTGTGGTTCACAGAGAAGAAAGGGATGGAGGAGGGCACTGGTACAAGGTGGGTGTCCAAAGAGACATGAGGCTCTTCCTGAAGAGGAGGGAGCTGGAGGCTGGAAGGAAGAAGAAAGAAGCTGCCTTTCTCCCCGAGAATGATACAGATGAACCCCTGAAACTTTAGAAGAGAGATTACCCAAAAGGGGCCAGAGAAAGAAGAGAAGTGTGGTAGAAGCTGGTGGTTCCGCTCCTCTGTGACCTGACCCAGAAAGTTCTATCATCATCGTGGGGCAGGTACCCAATGGGGCTTGCATCTAAGGCATAACAGAAAACCTCCCAAGGCTTATCAAAATGGATGATAATTCCCAAGTGGGCACGAAGGACACTTCCAATAGGAACCTGAAAAAAATTGCCAATGATTATGAAGTCTGGGCAAGAAACTGAAGACGATAAGGCACAGACTCTGTTTTCCTCTCTTTAGTCTAATGAAGGCAAGGAATTCGAGAGAGAAAAATTAATTTGGGGAGTGAATAGCTGGCCAAGTAGGTGGTGTCTGGGATATGAATTTCTGGATCATAGCTCACAATGTAGGGTTGATGGTTTTCTGGCCAGATAATATACCCCAACAAAAGCTGGTGGGAATGTGTTTGTTGGGTGTCTTGTAAATCAAATTGAAAGAGCTTTGAACTAGAAAGGATGGGGGAGGGAGAAGTTGTTTTTTTTTTCAATATTCCTCAAGTTGGATAACATAGAGAGCAGAGAGTATCCCCAAAGATGGAAGAAAAACGACTTGGACACCCACAAATTCACAGGCAACAAAATCCATGCAGTGAAATCCACGGCCTCTTGTAAGTATCGGTATGTAAATGTCCAAAGTTCAGGTGGAAACTGTGGAGGCCTAACAGAAAAGGGCCAATTTGACCTCCCAAGTATCACTGAGACGTGGGGGGATAAAAGTCACAACTATGCCTCTGGAGACAGAGGCTTCATTCAGAAGAAACAGGCCAAGTAAAAGGTAAGAGTTGGTAGCATTACATATTAAGAAGTATACTAGTTAAAAAACCCAAACAAATAAGCAACGAAGGGGAGAGATGTGATGGGGAGTATTTGGCTGAAGGTCAAAGAAAGGAGAAACAGAAGCGATCTTGTCATTAGCCCAGACTACACACCATCTGAACAGAAGCAACTGACAAATATCAGATGGCGGAGGCATGGAGAGAAAGCAGTGGTTCTGAAAAGGATCTGAGGGTTTCAGTGGACAGCAAGCTCAACATGAGTCAACAGGGTGATAGGATGGCCAGAAAACCCAGTGCCATCTTGGGCTGATAAGAGGAGCAGAGTTTCTAGGAAGAGAACAGTGATCATCCCTCTGTCTTCGGCCCATGATAGATTTCATTTAGAGTATTGTAACCCATCTGGGGTGCAACCGTTTCAGAACCTGAGAAGCTGGAGTGTTTCCAGGAAGGCTATGTATGAAGATCATTTACGCATGTTAAGCCTGGAGGAGATAAGGCTGCCCAGGATGGCTTCCTTCAAATACGTGAGAGGCTGTTATGGGGAAGAGAGATGGGCCTTGTCCTGTCTGGCTCCAGAGGGACAGAAGCAATAGCAAATCGGGGAAGTTGAGGACAGGCCAATGCAGGTTGTCAGGAAGAACTTCCTAACAAGGAGGGACTCCCCAAAGCGGAGAGGGGGGACGCTCCTCGTGCATGGAGGTCTCCAGGCAGGGGCTGGCCGCCCTCTTGGATGGTACGTCATCATGAGCATTCCTCTCATGTGTTACTGAATTGTATTAGGCGGTAGCTGATGTCCCTGTCAGAGATTCTGCCAGTCTGTGATCAGAGGGTTACAGTAATACCTATGGAGCTATGGATCTATAACCTTATTCTACATCCAAAGCTTTCTCCCAGCCCTGACATCCCCTGCTCTAAGGCCCTTCCCAACCCTGACATTCTATATGTAACTCTATCATGGGCCCCCCCCCACCCCACTACTTCCATAGCACCTTAATCCAATGAGCATACAGAGGCAACTTCGTACAATAGAGCAAGGCCTGGCTTTGGATAAGAAGCCCCACTCTGAATCACATCCATTGTGGGCAAGCCTGTGCACATCCCTCATCATGCAGGGTTTATAATTTATAATTTGCTACCACCAAGAGGTGATAAAATTCCAAAAATAGAACTTGGATTCAGACAATTTTAGACAAGTTGATGAAGAGGAGATGCAGAGCGAATGTTTCCTGGGCATCTGTAGCCTCCGAAGGGGTGTTGCTGAGATCTGTCATGCACTGGGGCCTGGTGCCCTTCCAGCCAGGCTCTTGTCTGATGCAAAAGGGCATATCTTATGATCTTAAGATAACTGTTAGACAAATTTCTTGTCAAAATCTTGTCAGATCCTCGCCTCAATCACAGCAATTCTCTTAATCCTCCAATTCCAACCACCAAATGAGGTGCCCTAGAGTGGAGGTGTCAAAGGCGTGGCGTACAACACCCCTGAGTGTGGCCGGAAGCAGACTAAAGTGTAATTGGAGAATATTTAACAAAACAAATAAAAATACAATAAACACAGATAACACTAATATGTGGTATTCTAAGTCAGCATGTGGATGGCAGGGATTCTTGTGTTGGGTGATGTGGCCCCCTGGTTTTGGGTTTGCCACCACCGGTCTAGGGTCTAGCTTACCTGGCTGAAGGAATCCAGGCTCACGCCATTCTCAATCAGGAACCGACGCACCTCCTGGACCAGCTCGGTCTCCCCCAGGGCCACCCGCACAGCCACGCTGCCTTTGATCTCCTATGGAGAGAGGGAGACAGGATTCATGGTTATAAAGCAGGGGTCACAAATCTCCATCCTTGAATCAAGGCCTGGCAAAAACCTCGGTTGGTTTAGTGGAAAAATCAATGGATTTGAGTCAGAGGACCTGGGTTCACATCTTGGCTCTGCCACCCCTGTGTGACCTTGGCAAAACCACTAACTTCTCTGGGGCCACACTGGGTCAGGATCATTACACAGCTCAACCCCCTTGTTTTATAGGTGAGAAAACTGCAGCCCAGAGAAGAACTACCTCATCTCAATGCAGAGGTGGGGGACTACAG
>NW_020947778.1:0-7039 GCF_900497805.2 Vombatus ursinus | reverse complement strand
TCACTGTCGTCACCATCACCATCGTCATCGCTAACGTCACTGTCGTCACCGTCACCATCACTACTTTTCAGCTGTTGTAGTTCAGCAAACCATGGTGGAATCCACCCCATCCCTCCTATCTAACTAACTCCATCTTGAGCAGCACCCCCCCTGCCCCTTACTTGAGACCCTCCCCTTCTCCTCATAAAAGTGAATCTGGCACATTTCCCCATCCTTCTTGGCCTTGTAAGTGGCCATGAACCAATAAATGAGTTGGTGTTAGTACGCGAGCTCTAGGAGGCTGGACCCTTCCCAGGAAGTGTACACTGCATCAGGGGCCTTCTGGAGACAAGGAAGCAGCACCTCCTGCATCAGAGGGCTCAGAGGCCATGGCCTGATCGCTCAAATCTACCACAAGCATTTTGCTTCTACACAGAGAGCCAGAGACGACCGACCAGCCTCTCCAAAGAGAACCCCCAATGAAGGCTCATTCCTAACAAAGACCTTCATGGGATTCCAAAAGGAGGAAGAACCAATTAGAACCCTGGGGTTTCACTGGCCACCTTCTGCCCAAGGCTGTGGGCCATGACTCGGAGATCACAAGGGGAGAGGTCAAGGGCACCAAACATCCTTAAGAAATACGATAAAAACACCGGGCACAGCTCGCCCTGCCCCCCATCCTCCCACCCCTACTTTCCCTGCACTGCTGAATTTCATGATTCAGCCCAACTTGCCCCTTGGACGAGCTGGACGAGGGTGGCGGTGCTCTTTTCCCTACCTGAACAGCTCTCGGATTTCCCGCACGTTGGCTTGGAATGGGATGTTCCGGACTAAGATCTTAGACGTCTTCTGCTTGCGGGCTGTCTGTTTCTGCCGAGCTGACGTCACAACTGGCCTGGTGAGCCAAGCAGAAGAGGAATCCAATCAGTCACCCAGAACAAGGGCTCGGACTTCTTCCCCATCCCCAAACCGAGCTGGGGCAGCCTCCCACACTAAACCGAGCCAGGTGGGTGGCACCCAACAACGGGACAGCTTCAGTTAACAGAACTCTCACTTGCCTGACGACCGCTGGGGCTGGAACAAGAGGGGGCAAGTCCACCAGCCCTCCTCTTGCAATACGGCAAACAGGGTCTACGCAGGGGAGATAAGACACTGTGTCCGTCTTCCCCCATCACAGATGTCTGGATGACATCCATAATTATTTGGAGACATGAGTTCTACTCAGCACGAAGGCTTGAGAAACACCTAGGGAGCTCATGAAGGCAGCCTGGGTTTCTAACCCAGATCTCTTTTCTCACTTTATTTTCAGATGGACAGAGAAGGCCACGCAGCTGAGGCAAGGCTCAGCTAAGACCCCCAACTTCCTCATGTAGAGGGACAAATTTGCACCAAATCCTGAAGTCATCTTCATGGGAATGCTCTCTGATAAAGTCCTTATCTGATGTCTCCTTACAGCCTAAAGGCTCCCCTGAGTTCTCACGAGTGAGTGCATGTTCTCATAGGATTCCTGCCCTCCCGGAATCCAGCACGGCCCAGGACACTTCTGCCAGCTTCCAATGCTGGGGTCCATCAGAAAGGCAGATGACCCCTGGAAGGAGGCTGTGGAGCCCTTTTAAAGGCTGCAAAGGGCTTTACAAGGAGGGATTACTTTTGGTGGGAGGGAGGGGGGTGTCCAGAACTGGGATTTCACTGGTGTAGGGACTCCCAGATGAGGAAAGCCCTTCTCCTAATGTCAACTGGCACATTCCCTACAACTTGCCATCTTAGACATTTCTGCCCAGAGTACTAAGGAGTGATTTGCCCAGGTGTGTCAGCCAGGACTGGATTCCAGGCCTCCTTAACTCAAGGCCAGCTCTCTGCCCCCTACACCATGCTGTCTAGTATTCATATTTTAAAGAGGAAGAAGCACTAAATGACTGGCCAATAGTCACCCACTTAGGAAGGATCTGTGGCAGGATGTCGTTAGACCTATTTACTCGCAGTCTACCCCTTCAGTCTTCATGCCACAATGGATTCCACTGCCATGAAGCAAGGTGGCTCAGTGGACAGAGCCAGGAAGAAGACCTAAGTTCAAATCCAGCTGGCTGTGTAATCCTACACAAATCACTTCACCTCTGCCTGCCTCAGTTTCCCCACCTGTAAAATGGGGACAACAATGGCACCTCCCTAGCAGGGCTGTTGTGTGAATCAAATGAGATATTTGTATCCCGGCCTGTCAAAGGAAGGCACTTGGCCTCGATGACATCTGATGGCCCTTCTACCTCTGTGCTTATGATCCCATGACTGTAATTGTCCCCACGTCCCATTCATTGTCAGGTCCTGCTAAGAAAACCTGCCCCAAGGAGAGAGCTCGGTGATGGATTGCTCATTCTCGTGCCGTCCCCCATGGCCGCTCCTCTGTTTATTTCCACTGCCCAGACCAACGCAATTAGAGA
Source organism: Vombatus ursinus (assembly GCF_900497805.2). Taxonomy (NCBI): domain Eukaryota; kingdom Metazoa; phylum Chordata; class Mammalia; order Diprotodontia; family Vombatidae; genus Vombatus; species Vombatus ursinus. Next base: position 4,625 of record NW_020947778.1, on the reverse strand, counting down.
GTGTTTCCCCTCGAATGTTTCTCATTATTATAATAAATGTGTATTAGGCATTTATGCAATGGACCAGAACGGCTGGAGTTTATCATGGAAACGTATGTTTGGGACATACACACTCAACGCCACCTTCATTCTAAAGGGCTGACATGCCCAGTTAGGAGGTTCAGGCTTTGAGGATGTTAGAGAAGGCAGAAGGCCGCTCTGGGGGGCAACCAAGAAGACCCCCCTGCTTCACGGGGGAGGAAAGGCTTAGAAAGCAAGAGACTCACTTGACGGCCCTCTCAGAAATCTTCACTTCTAGCTTGTGGTCGTCCACCATGCAGCCCTAAGAAAGAAGACCCAATGACTCATTGTTCACAGAAACACTTAGAAACACTCAGCTCAAGCCTGGTTCTCTACTAGAGGACAGCCCGAGCTGACTAAGGGGAGAGTTTGAGTGGGGACAGAAAGCGAGGGAGGGACTTGAGGATTCAATGAACAACACCTGTTTTTTCTCCCAAAGGGCTGATTTTGAGAGATGTCCTGAGGGTCCCTGCCCTCAGGCTCATTGAGGAGGTATAGCAAATGAAAACCTCCCTCCTTCCCGCCTCTGCCACTCACCTAGCTGTCCAGCTCTTGGCGAGAGAGTGGGAAGAAGCAAGTGAGGAAATGGGGGACGGCAGAGTATTAAGGGGAAGCTATTTATGGTAAAGGAGCTTCTCACCCCCCTTGCTGATCTGAAGTCAGAAAGGATTAAGAGCTGGAAGGAGCCTCACAGAACACGGTTGTTTTACAGACTGACTCAGGCTGACTCAGAAGCGACGTGCCCCAGGTCACACACGCTGCAGGAAGCAGAGCTGGTACTGGATAGAGCACCACAGCTGGGAGCCAGGGAGACCTGGGTTCACAAAAGCTGGGGGACACTCCGTCCCCCTGAACTTCAGTTTCCACAACTGTAAAATGGGGATAAGAAGAGCACTGACCTTCCAGGGTCACTGTGAGGACCAAATGAGGCATTACGTGTAAAGCACTTGGCCAGCCTTAAAATGCTGGAGAAATATTTGCTGTTATGATGATTCAAACCCAGGTCTTTCAGCTGCCAACCCAAGCTGCTTTCACCCCTCCATGTTCCAGAAAGTCTGACAGACTTGCCCAAGACAGCTCTCCAAGTGGCAGAGGACAGAGGACCCTGGGCCAGTATAATTCCAGGTCCAGTCTACAAGAAAGCCCCAAGGGCAGGAAGTATCTGAGCAGGGATGGCAGCCTAGGCCTCCTGCCTCAAATCAAAGGCTCTCTCCATCATGCAGTGAGAGGACAGACAGGCGGTAGGCAGGGGAGGATGGGAGCAAGGGCTGCCCCTGGCGCTGGCCTAGTTGGGGGATGGGCTATAATCACAGGCTTGTCTGTTCTTGGGGATCCCCACCTCATTTCAAGAGTTCATGTCTCCTCCCAAACTATAGAGCACCACCGGATGCTGTCATCTACCACCCAGCCCCGTCCTCTGCAGGAAAGTGCACCAGGACACGAGGCCAGGCGGCCCTTTACCTGGAGCTGTCTGAGGGCTTTCTGGGCCTGCTCTGGCTTCCTGTACTCCACAAAACCAAACCCCATGGACAGCAAAACACCTGGAAAAGAGATGGAGAGAGATTTAAGACTCAGGTGGCCACTTTATGCTAACAAGAGGCAGACACCATGAGCAGAAGACATAAATGGTGCTCTAGAACACCTTCCTTAGAAATCACCCGGCTTAGCCCCTGGACTGGGTACCTGCCCTCGGAGTGCTTAGAGTCCAGGAGAGGAATAAGACACTAGTGAAACCCAATCATGTAAGACAAAGGAATCAGATTCCTGCATTTAAGGCTCTCAGTGTCAGAATAAGCCAATCAATCAAGCATTTATTAAGCACTTACTGTGTATCAGGCACAGCTCTGGCTGCTGGGAGATACAAAAAAAGGGTAAAACAGATGTTGCCCTCAAGGAGCTCATGTTCTAAGGAGAGACTATATGCACGTAAACAGGTACTTGTAAGGGCCTGCATTGATAACGGCCCCGCAAAGTTCGCAGCAAATCGTTTCACAAATATTCTCCCATTTCATCCTCTCAGCACCTTGGAGGTAGGTGCTAGTATGATCCTCATTTTACAGATGAGTAAACTGAAGCAGACGGAGGTGACCCAACTGCTATTAAATGTCTGAGGCCAGATATGAACTCAGGTTTTCCTGACTCCACACCCAGCGCTCTCTCCACCGGGTGATGTAGCCTGCCATAAGGCACTGATAAGATGCACCCGGAGCAGACAGAAGGGCACACTGTGGAGGGGAAAGCACTCCCTACAGCCAGAGGGATCAGGAGAGGCCTCCTGCAGAAGGAAGCCAGGGATTCTGAGGGGCAGAAGAGAGGAAGGAGAGGCTATGGGGCAAGGGGGACAGCCAGGACAAAGACGAGAGAGAAGGGAGAGCTTCTTGTGTGAGGAACAGCACCTCAGGCAGCCTGGCCGGACCCCAGGGTTCATAAAGGGGAGCCGTGTGTGAAGCCTGGAAGAAGAGGAAAGGGCTGGGCTGGCTTTAAAGGAGTCGTGCCTAATGTACAGAACATGGTAATGTTATCTGGGGGTTTGTCTTCTCCCTAGCAGGCTCTGAGCCCCATGAGGGCACACCTGTGTCTAACTTTGATAAAACAGTAAATACCTCTCTATGATGCTTAGAAAATAAGAGGTGCTTAATAAATGCTCATTGACTGACGGGCTGGCCTCACAGTCCTGCTGCACATTGCACCCCCCTCAGATGCTCTAGATCCCAGCTAGAAAGACCGATTTGCCGCTCCCTGCAGAAGATGGGCTATCTCCCACCTCCATGCTTTTATCCCTTCGTGAGGGACGCTCTCCCCTCCTCCTCACTGTCACCAGTCCCTTTCCTGATGCTTGGGGCACCTCCCTGCCTTCTCCAATTCTCTGTTCACTGCTTTACATGTACTTGTCTATTTGCTTCTCTGCGAACAGATCACATCCTGCTCAAGTCCAGTGGAAACTCCAGGAGGACAGGGCCTGCTGAAAATGTTCTGTCTCCCCAGCACAGAGCCAGTGGCTTCTTAAATTAGAGTGAATGACTAGAAATACTGTTCTTTCCTCCGCAGCCTAACTGTACATCATGGTACACACAGCTGGTGCTTAATAGATGCTTCTCACTTGTCAGAAGCACAAAATAAGAAAAGTTCTGAGAACCAGAGGCCCAGATGACTATTAATTACAGAAAAACAGACAAAATAATTAATTCCATAATGTCGTCTCAGGGGAACGACACCAAAGAAGAGTCACCCCTATATTGCAGAACCTAAGAATCCCCAAAAAGAAGAACCCTTTACAAAGGTGGGGTACCTGACTCTCCTCTCCAAAGGTGGGGTACCTGACTCTCCTCTCCAAAGGTGGGTACCTGACTTCTCTCCAAAGGTGGGTGCCTGACCCTCCTCTCCAAAGGTGGGTGCCTAACCCTCCACTCCAAAGGTGGGTGCCTGACTCCTCCCCAAAGGTGGGTGCCTGACTCCTCTCCAAAGGTGGGTACCTGACTCTCCTCTCCAAAGGTGGGTGCCTGACTCCTCTCCAAAGGTAGGTGTCTGACCCTCCTCTCCAAAGGTGGGTGCCTGACTCTCCCTCTTTACAATGGCGGGGCACTGGGGGCATGACCCTGCACAGACTGTTAGGCTCTGGTGCTGGGTTGGTTTCTTTCACCACACTGCTTCCTTCTTGTCCCTTTTCATTGTTTCTCAGAAGGCCTGGCTTGCTGGGTGGGGAAGGAGAAGGGGCAGCTTTGAAATGAAGGGAACGTGGAAACAAAAGCGAGCAATACAATTCTTACAACGTATTATTGCCATCAGATGATGGGGCGAGATAGAGAGAGATACAAAGTGCTCCTGCAAGCGTGTGAGTCCACTCAAGTCTGATGAGTTCTTAGGGGCATGACCACCGACCACCGCTGGCCAGGACAATGAGCAAAGGACACTGGAAAGGTGCTACTGGAGCGGGGCCTTGAAGGTTTTAGCCAAGGAAAATATCCTTTAAAACAGGCCAAGAGAACCCTGGAGGACGCTGTTCCTCTTTTCTGCTCCCTCCCCCTTTCCATCCTCGTCACTCAATGCTCATCCTGTCTTGTCCCAGGAAGCCAATTAACTGATTTCTAATTCAGAGTTTACCTGCTTTGTTCTTTTTCTTGGAAACAGTACAGCTCTTCACCGTTCCGACTTTGGAGAAAACCTAAAAAAGACAGAGTTTTAATTTACATCATACCCAAAGTGGCCCATTTGAAAGTGTTTGCCCTGCGAATGATCCTCTGTATTGGTAGGGACTAGGAATAAATCTTATGTGCCTCAATGATACATGAATCATTAATGGTCACAACAGAGGGAAAGGTGAGCACGGCAAGATAGCACAAAGCCAAAGTAGGGAAGGGCCTTAGAACATGGGAGGGCAGAGCTAGAAGGGGAGACCTGAGACCAGAGAATGTAAGAACTGGGAAGGACATTAGAACAAGGCATGTCAGTGCTGGGAGGGGGTCTGAGAACAGGGAATGTCAGAGATGGAAGGGGCCTCAGAACAGGGAATGTACAGATGAGAGGGGCCTCAGAACAGGGAATGTCAAAGCTGGGAGGGCCCGAGG
>NW_020947777.1:0-7039 GCF_900497805.2 Vombatus ursinus | reverse complement strand
TCACTGTCGTCACCATCACCATCGTCATCGCTAACGTCACTGTCGTCACCGTCACCATCACTACTTTTCAGCTGTTGTAGTTCAGCAAACCATGGTGGAATCCACCCCATCCCTCCTATCTAACTAACTCCATCTTGAGCAGCACCCCCCCTGCCCCTTACTTGAGACCCTCCCCTTCTCCTCATAAAAGTGAATCTGGCACATTTCCCCATCCTTCTTGGCCTTGTAAGTGGCCATGAACCAATAAATGAGTTGGTGTTAGTACGCGAGCTCTAGGAGGCTGGACCCTTCCCAGGAAGTGTACACTGCATCAGGGGCCTTCTGGAGACAAGGAAGCAGCACCTCCTGCATCAGAGGGCTCAGAGGCCATGGCCTGATCGCTCAAATCTACCACAAGCATTTTGCTTCTACACAGAGAGCCAGAGACGACCGACCAGCCTCTCCAAAGAGAACCCCCAATGAAGGCTCATTCCTAACAAAGACCTTCATGGGATTCCAAAAGGAGGAAGAACCAATTAGAACCCTGGGGTTTCACTGGCCACCTTCTGCCCAAGGCTGTGGGCCATGACTCGGAGATCACAAGGGGAGAGGTCAAGGGCACCAAACATCCTTAAGAAATACGATAAAAACACCGGGCACAGCTCGCCCTGCCCCCCATCCTCCCACCCCTACTTTCCCTGCACTGCTGAATTTCATGATTCAGCCCAACTTGCCCCTTGGACGAGCTGGACGAGGGTGGCGGTGCTCTTTTCCCTACCTGAACAGCTCTCGGATTTCCCGCACGTTGGCTTGGAATGGGATGTTCCGGACTAAGATCTTAGACGTCTTCTGCTTGCGGGCTGTCTGTTTCTGCCGAGCTGACGTCACAACTGGCCTGGTGAGCCAAGCAGAAGAGGAATCCAATCAGTCACCCAGAACAAGGGCTCGGACTTCTTCCCCATCCCCAAACCGAGCTGGGGCAGCCTCCCACACTAAACCGAGCCAGGTGGGTGGCACCCAACAACGGGACAGCTTCAGTTAACAGAACTCTCACTTGCCTGACGACCGCTGGGGCTGGAACAAGAGGGGGCAAGTCCACCAGCCCTCCTCTTGCAATACGGCAAACAGGGTCTACGCAGGGGAGATAAGACACTGTGTCCGTCTTCCCCCATCACAGATGTCTGGATGACATCCATAATTATTTGGAGACATGAGTTCTACTCAGCACGAAGGCTTGAGAAACACCTAGGGAGCTCATGAAGGCAGCCTGGGTTTCTAACCCAGATCTCTTTTCTCACTTTATTTTCAGATGGACAGAGAAGGCCACGCAGCTGAGGCAAGGCTCAGCTAAGACCCCCAACTTCCTCATGTAGAGGGACAAATTTGCACCAAATCCTGAAGTCATCTTCATGGGAATGCTCTCTGATAAAGTCCTTATCTGATGTCTCCTTACAGCCTAAAGGCTCCCCTGAGTTCTCACGAGTGAGTGCATGTTCTCATAGGATTCCTGCCCTCCCGGAATCCAGCACGGCCCAGGACACTTCTGCCAGCTTCCAATGCTGGGGTCCATCAGAAAGGCAGATGACCCCTGGAAGGAGGCTGTGGAGCCCTTTTAAAGGCTGCAAAGGGCTTTACAAGGAGGGATTACTTTTGGTGGGAGGGAGGGGGGTGTCCAGAACTGGGATTTCACTGGTGTAGGGACTCCCAGATGAGGAAAGCCCTTCTCCTAATGTCAACTGGCACATTCCCTACAACTTGCCATCTTAGACATTTCTGCCCAGAGTACTAAGGAGTGATTTGCCCAGGTGTGTCAGCCAGGACTGGATTCCAGGCCTCCTTAACTCAAGGCCAGCTCTCTGCCCCCTACACCATGCTGTCTAGTATTCATATTTTAAAGAGGAAGAAGCACTAAATGACTGGCCAATAGTCACCCACTTAGGAAGGATCTGTGGCAGGATGTCGTTAGACCTATTTACTCGCAGTCTACCCCTTCAGTCTTCATGCCACAATGGATTCCACTGCCATGAAGCAAGGTGGCTCAGTGGACAGAGCCAGGAAGAAGACCTAAGTTCAAATCCAGCTGGCTGTGTAATCCTACACAAATCACTTCACCTCTGCCTGCCTCAGTTTCCCCACCTGTAAAATGGGGACAACAATGGCACCTCCCTAGCAGGGCTGTTGTGTGAATCAAATGAGATATTTGTATCCCGGCCTGTCAAAGGAAGGCACTTGGCCTCGATGACATCTGATGGCCCTTCTACCTCTGTGCTTATGATCCCATGACTGTAATTGTCCCCACGTCCCATTCATTGTCAGGTCCTGCTAAGAAAACCTGCCCCAAGGAGAGAGCTCGGTGATGGATTGCTCATTCTCGTGCCGTCCCCCATGGCCGCTCCTCTGTTTATTTCCACTGCCCAGACCAACGCAATTAGAGAGTGTTTCCCCTCGAATGTTTCTCATTATTATAATAAATGTGTATTAGGCATTTATGCAATGGACCAGAACGGCTGGAGTTTATCATGGAAACGTATGTTTGGGACATACACACTCAACGCCACCTTCATTCTAAAGGGCTGACATGCCCAGTTAGGAGGTTCAGGCTTTGAGGATGTTAGAGAAGGCAGAAGGCCGCTCTGGGGGGCAACCAAGAAGACCCCCCTGCTTCACGGGGGAGGAAAGGCTTAGAAAGCAAGAGACTCACTTGACGGCCCTCTCAGAAATCTTCACTTCTAGCTTGTGGTCGTCCACCATGCAGCCCTAAGAAAGAAGACCCAATGACTCATTGTTCACAGAAACACTTAGAAACACTCAGCTCAAGCCTGGTTCTCTACTAGAGGACAGCCCGAGCTGACTAAGGGGAGAGTTTGAGTGGGGACAGAAAGCGAGGGAGGGACTTGAGGATTCAATGAACAACACCTGTTTTTTCTCCCAAAGGGCTGATTTTGAGAGATGTCCTGAGGGTCCCTGCCCTCAGGCTCATTGAGGAGGTATAGCAAATGAAAACCTCCCTCCTTCCCGCCTCTGCCACTCACCTAGCTGTCCAGCTCTTGGCGAGAGAGTGGGAAGAAGCAAGTGAGGAAATGGGGGACGGCAGAGTATTAAGGGGAAGCTATTTATGGTAAAGGAGCTTCTCACCCCCCTTGCTGATCTGAAGTCAGAAAGGATTAAGAGCTGGAAGGAGCCTCACAGAACACGGTTGTTTTACAGACTGACTCAGGCTGACTCAGAAGCGACGTGCCCCAGGTCACACACGCTGCAGGAAGCAGAGCTGGTACTGGATAGAGCACCACAGCTGGGAGCCAGGGAGACCTGGGTTCACAAAAGCTGGGGGACACTCCGTCCCCCTGAACTTCAGTTTCCACAACTGTAAAATGGGGATAAGAAGAGCACTGACCTTCCAGGGTCACTGTGAGGACCAAATGAGGCATTACGTGTAAAGCACTTGGCCAGCCTTAAAATGCTGGAGAAATATTTGCTGTTATGATGATTCAAACCCAGGTCTTTCAGCTGCCAACCCAAGCTGCTTTCACCCCTCCATGTTCCAGAAAGTCTGACAGACTTGCCCAAGACAGCTCTCCAAGTGGCAGAGGACAGAGGACCCTGGGCCAGTATAATTCCAGGTCCAGTCTACAAGAAAGCCCCAAGGGCAGGAAGTATCTGAGCAGGGATGGCAGCCTAGGCCTCCTGCCTCAAATCAAAGGCTCTCTCCATCATGCAGTGAGAGGACAGACAGGCGGTAGGCAGGGGAGGATGGGAGCAAGGGCTGCCCCTGGCGCTGGCCTAGTTGGGGGATGGGCTATAATCACAGGCTTGTCTGTTCTTGGGGATCCCCACCTCATTTCAAGAGTTCATGTCTCCTCCCAAACTATAGAGCACCACCGGATGCTGTCATCTACCACCCAGCCCCGTCCTCTGCAGGAAAGTGCACCAGGACACGAGGCCAGGCGGCCCTTTACCTGGAGCTGTCTGAGGGCTTTCTGGGCCTGCTCTGGCTTCCTGTACTCCACAAAACCAAACCCCATGGACAGCAAAACACCTGGAAAAGAGATGGAGAGAGATTTAAGACTCAGGTGGCCACTTTATGCTAACAAGAGGCAGACACCATGAGCAGAAGACATAAATGGTGCTCTAGAACACCTTCCTTAGAAATCACCCGGCTTAGCCCCTGGACTGGGTACCTGCCCTCGGAGTGCTTAGAGTCCAGGAGAGGAATAAGACACTAGTGAAACCCAATCATGTAAGACAAAGGAATCAGATTCCTGCATTTAAGGCTCTCAGTGTCAGAATAAGCCAATCAATCAAGCATTTATTAAGCACTTACTGTGTATCAGGCACAGCTCTGGCTGCTGGGAGATACAAAAAAAGGGTAAAACAGATGTTGCCCTCAAGGAGCTCATGTTCTAAGGAGAGACTATATGCACGTAAACAGGTACTTGTAAGGGCCTGCATTGATAACGGCCCCGCAAAGTTCGCAGCAAATCGTTTCACAAATATTCTCCCATTTCATCCTCTCAGCACCTTGGAGGTAGGTGCTAGTATGATCCTCATTTTACAGATGAGTAAACTGAAGCAGACGGAGGTGACCCAACTGCTATTAAATGTCTGAGGCCAGATATGAACTCAGGTTTTCCTGACTCCACACCCAGCGCTCTCTCCACCGGGTGATGTAGCCTGCCATAAGGCACTGATAAGATGCACCCGGAGCAGACAGAAGGGCACACTGTGGAGGGGAAAGCACTCCCTACAGCCAGAGGGATCAGGAGAGGCCTCCTGCAGAAGGAAGCCAGGGATTCTGAGGGGCAGAAGAGAGGAAGGAGAGGCTATGGGGCAAGGGGGACAGCCAGGACAAAGACGAGAGAGAAGGGAGAGCTTCTTGTGTGAGGAACAGCACCTCAGGCAGCCTGGCCGGACCCCAGGGTTCATAAAGGGGAGCCGTGTGTGAAGCCTGGAAGAAGAGGAAAGGGCTGGGCTGGCTTTAAAGGAGTCGTGCCTAATGTACAGAACATGGTAATGTTATCTGGGGGTTTGTCTTCTCCCTAGCAGGCTCTGAGCCCCATGAGGGCACACCTGTGTCTAACTTTGATAAAACAGTAAATACCTCTCTATGATGCTTAGAAAATAAGAGGTGCTTAATAAATGCTCATTGACTGACGGGCTGGCCTCACAGTCCTGCTGCACATTGCACCCCCCTCAGATGCTCTAGATCCCAGCTAGAAAGACCGATTTGCCGCTCCCTGCAGAAGATGGGCTATCTCCCACCTCCATGCTTTTATCCCTTCGTGAGGGACGCTCTCCCCTCCTCCTCACTGTCACCAGTCCCTTTCCTGATGCTTGGGGCACCTCCCTGCCTTCTCCAATTCTCTGTTCACTGCTTTACATGTACTTGTCTATTTGCTTCTCTGCGAACAGATCACATCCTGCTCAAGTCCAGTGGAAACTCCAGGAGGACAGGGCCTGCTGAAAATGTTCTGTCTCCCCAGCACAGAGCCAGTGGCTTCTTAAATTAGAGTGAATGACTAGAAATACTGTTCTTTCCTCCGCAGCCTAACTGTACATCATGGTACACACAGCTGGTGCTTAATAGATGCTTCTCACTTGTCAGAAGCACAAAATAAGAAAAGTTCTGAGAACCAGAGGCCCAGATGACTATTAATTACAGAAAAACAGACAAAATAATTAATTCCATAATGTCGTCTCAGGGGAACGACACCAAAGAAGAGTCACCCCTATATTGCAGAACCTAAGAATCCCCAAAAAGAAGAACCCTTTACAAAGGTGGGGTACCTGACTCTCCTCTCCAAAGGTGGGGTACCTGACTCTCCTCTCCAAAGGTGGGTACCTGACTTCTCTCCAAAGGTGGGTGCCTGACCCTCCTCTCCAAAGGTGGGTGCCTAACCCTCCACTCCAAAGGTGGGTGCCTGACTCCTCCCCAAAGGTGGGTGCCTGACTCCTCTCCAAAGGTGGGTACCTGACTCTCCTCTCCAAAGGTGGGTGCCTGACTCCTCTCCAAAGGTAGGTGTCTGACCCTCCTCTCCAAAGGTGGGTGCCTGACTCTCCCTCTTTACAATGGCGGGGCACTGGGGGCATGACCCTGCACAGACTGTTAGGCTCTGGTGCTGGGTTGGTTTCTTTCACCACACTGCTTCCTTCTTGTCCCTTTTCATTGTTTCTCAGAAGGCCTGGCTTGCTGGGTGGGGAAGGAGAAGGGGCAGCTTTGAAATGAAGGGAACGTGGAAACAAAAGCGAGCAATACAATTCTTACAACGTATTATTGCCATCAGATGATGGGGCGAGATAGAGAGAGATACAAAGTGCTCCTGCAAGCGTGTGAGTCCACTCAAGTCTGATGAGTTCTTAGGGGCATGACCACCGACCACCGCTGGCCAGGACAATGAGCAAAGGACACTGGAAAGGTGCTACTGGAGCGGGGCCTTGAAGGTTTTAGCCAAGGAAAATATCCTTTAAAACAGGCCAAGAGAACCCTGGAGGACGCTGTTCCTCTTTTCTGCTCCCTCCCCCTTTCCATCCTCGTCACTCAATGCTCATCCTGTCTTGTCCCAGGAAGCCAATTAACTGATTTCTAATTCAGAGTTTACCTGCTTTGTTCTTTTTCTTGGAAACAGTACAGCTCTTCACCGTTCCGACTTTGGAGAAAACCTAAAAAAGACAGAGTTTTAATTTACATCATACCCAAAGTGGCCCATTTGAAAGTGTTTGCCCTGCGAATGATCCTCTGTATTGGTAGGGACTAGGAATAAATCTTATGTGCCTCAATGATACATGAATCATTAATGGTCACAACAGAGGGAAAGGTGAGCACGGCAAGATAGCACAAAGCCAAAGTAGGGAAGGGCCTTAGAACATGGGAGGGCAGAGCTAGAAGGGGAGACCTGAGACCAGAGAATGTAAGAACTGGGAAGGACATTAGAACAAGGCATGTCAGTGCTGGGAGGGGGTCTGAGAACAGGGAATGTCAGAGATGGAAGGGGCCTCAGAACAGGGAATGTACAGATGAGAGGGGCCTCAGAACAGGGAATGTCAAAGCTGGGAGGGCCCGAGG
>NW_020947776.1:0-18980 GCF_900497805.2 Vombatus ursinus | reverse complement strand
AAAGCTGGGAGGGCCCGAGGACAGGGAATGTCAAAGCTGGGAGGGCCTGAGGACAGGGAATGTTAGAGCTGGGAGGAGTAACTTGAAACATACAATGTCAAGGTGAGGCGAATGGGACACTTTAAAACACAGAGTGTCAGAGTTGGGAGGGCTCTAAGAACACAGAATACTAGAACTGAGAGGAGCCTTAGAATATCAGCTGAGCCAGAAGAGAACGTAAGGATGACCTGGTTCCATGCCTTCCTTTTACAGAGAAGGAAACTGAAGGCCAGAGAGTTTCAGTGACTTGCCCAAGGTCACCCCGGTGCAGGGAGCAACACAGCTGGGATCTGAATCTGGGTCTTCTGACTTCAAGCCCAGTGTTCCTTCCAGTGACCCAGGGTGCCTCCCGAGCCTGACCCAGAGGAGCTCCAAGTCCAGAGAGGAGGAAGTCTGTTCATGAGGAGCAGGAGGAAATCTCCTCCCAAGCAAATGGGGATGGCAAGGATCAGAGCTGGGACTACCTCACTTTTGTACAACAACAGTTGCAATGAGGAGGAAGAGGAGAAAGAGAAGAAGTATTTATAAAGTGCTTTAAAGATGACAGTACTTCACGTGCATTCTCCTCCTGGATTCTCACAACAATCCTACAAGTTAAGTGCTGTTACTACTCCCATTTTACAGATGAGAAAACTGAGGCAGGCAGAGGTTAAGTAACTTGCTCAAGGTCACTTAACTAGTAAATGTCTGGAAATGGATTTGAACTCAGGTCTCTCGACTCCAGGCCCAGGGATCTCTGCACTTTGGAGCCCCGAGCTGCCCAATATCCCCCGTGCCTAGCACGGTGCCTGGCTCAATAAACGACTGATTGGTGTGTGCTGGGTTGTAAAGTCCCACTAAGGAGGAGGGAGGTGGGGAAGGAGGGTGGAGGGAGAAGCCCATACTATGATGGGAATTAGGAGCATGTCCCCCACCCCAAATCCCATTTTGTGTAAGAAATTCTACCCCCAAAATCTTTAGACTGTCCCTCAGAGATACTTCTTCCTCTTTTGAGAATGAAGAAAGTGGGATGAAGGCAGACTAAGTACTTTTCCCAGGGTAGCACCATGTGATAGACAGCTTGGAGTAAAGGGGATTTTGACCCTTTTTTTCCTTTTCTTTTTTTCTTTTTTAGGGACCACTAGATGGCTCACAGGATAGAGCCATCCTGGGCCTGGAGTCAGAAGACCTGAGCTCAAATCCAGTCTCAGACACTTACTAGCTGTGTGACCCTGGGCAAGTCACTTAACCTCTGCCCATCTCAGTTTCCTCATCTAGAAAATGAGCTGGAGGAGGAAAAGGCACATCACTCCAATATCTTTGCCAAGAAAACCCCAAATGGGATCATGGAGAATCAGACATGACTGAACAATAACAAAAATTATCGTGCAGCTAGGTGGATCAGTGGATAGAGTGCTGGGCCTGGAGTCAGGAAGATCTGAGTTCAAATCCAGCCTTTGATACTTACTATCTAGAGTCAGACACGATTGAACGAAGATGACCTTGGGAAAGTCACTTAACCTCTGTGTGACTTAATCCACTGCAGAAGGAAATGGCAAACCACTCCAGTATCTTTGTCAAGAACACCCCACAGCCAGTATGGTCCATGGGGTCACAAAGAGTTGGACACAACTGAACAAAAAGTGGTTTTTACCCTCTTTTAAGGAGGGTCTCCGCAGCACCGAATCTCGACAAGGGAAGGCAGTGTGGTCTGGATGGGCTGGGAGGCCTGGGGTTTGAGGCTGCCGATCATCTGTGTGAGCCTGGGTGCCAAGCTGGGTGCCATCTCCATGTGCCACCAACAGATACACATTTTTAAATACATCTGCTGCACCAGACGGGTGGATCAGGGGGCAGCGAGGTTCAGTGGCAGGTACGGTGGATTAGGAGGATGGCAAGGGGAGGTGGGTCAGCCTAGAGGCCCACTCCCATCCTTTCTGGCACCTTTCTGGGCCTCAGTTTGCTCACCTGTAAAACAACGACCTGGCCTCTCTACTTCCACAATCCCATGAGTACCAAGATCCTTCTAGATCAGCCATTCTTAATCGGTTCTTAGTTTTTTAAATGATAATAGCATTTACATAATGCTTTAAGTTATAAAAGCACTTTACCAATATTAACTCTTTTTATCTTCACAAAAACCCTGGGAGGGAGGTGCTTTTATTATTCCCATTTGACAGAAGAGGAAACTGATGCAGACAGTGGTGAAGTGACTTGCCCAGGGTCACAAGGCTAGCAAGTATCTGGGGCTGGATTTGAGCTCAGGTCCTCCAGGCCCATTGTACTACCCAACTCCCTCTGTATTTCATTAGAGTAACTGGTCTCCTTTGGTATCCTGTGTATCTTATTGTGTGTATTTAAAAACCTTACTCTGAGGAGGGCTCCTTCACCAGTTTGCCCAAGGGGCCCATGACATAAATAAAGGTAAGAAACCACTGGATCACGGCGTTGGTGGAGGTTACCTGGGACATGCTAACATGTCCATACACGACCGGGCGGGGAAGGCACCTGAGCCAATGAGCGGATTGCAAGGCGGCATAAAGACAGAAAGGCCTTCGGTGTTGGGACAACCTCAGGCTCTCCCGCACAGTGAGTCCTTGCCTCTCAAGGTGTCCTGGCTGTGGGAAGGAACCTGAGCCCTTGGCCCTCCAATGGCTCACCTTGCTGCCTTCACCCGAAGGCCCTCCTCTCCTTGCCATCCTCTGAGGGCAAGGCTTGAGCTGAACTCGTTTCCTCCTCTGGCAGCCTCAGTTTCAAGGACCAGAGTTTGAAGGTGGCCCAGGGGCCATCTACTCCAGTCATTACCTCCAGAAAATCCCTACAATGCACCTGGCAAGGACTCTGAGGAGCCCCAAGGTGAGGCACCCAGCTCCCATGCCCCTTGTGATGTTCTGACTGTAAGGTCTTTGAGCCCCCCCCCCCCCCCCCCAAGCAACAGAGTCCGCGCTGCACACTGGGGCACTGGAATTCAAATCAGGACAACTCAGATTCAAAATCTACTTCAGGCGCGCTTACTAGTTCTGGGACTCAGTTTCCTCATCTGTAAAATGAGAGGGTCGGCCTTGATGGCCCAGAGGATCATTTCCTGCTCTGAATCAATGAGCCCAAGGAAATGAGGGGGTTGGACAACATGCGCCCTGGAGGCCCCCTCTTCTGATTTCCACTTACAGTGGTCTCTCCTCCTCTGAAACCCAACAAGTCTCCTGTCAGGGTAAGCCCCTCAGCAATCACGGCCCAGTATCTACTCGCTCCTTAGTCGTGTCTCAAGCACACGGCTTCTCTCCAACTGGATTGTGCTCAATCCAGCCTCCGCACAACCTGCTGAGGGGATTCTGGGAAGAGCAGGTCTGGTCGCATCATCACTGTGTTCCAGACTTCAGGGGCTCCCCAACTTTGAAGTACAAATGGAAACTCCCCTGTTTGGCCCCAAAGCCGCTCATGGCCCAGCTCCATCATGAGCTCTCCAGTCCAGCCAAGCTCACATCCTGGCTCTTCCTCACATACTCAGGCCCAGAGATGAGACATGGAGTCATGGCTCTCCCATCTCCAGGCCTTTGCCCCTGCTGTCCCTTTTCATCTCTGCCTCTTGTAACGGCAGCTTCCTTCACGGCTCAAGAGTTATCTTCTGGGGAGGCCCTTCCTGGTCCCCCCACCCCAGCCACCAGGTCCCCTTGTATGTGCAGTTTATGGGTTTTCTATTTTATCAAATGCAATAGTAACAGCTATTCAGCATGAATATCGGGTTTGCAAAGTGGTTAATTGTTATTGCAATGGATGGGTGGGTCTATGTCCATAAGGCTCTTTGGGGGCAGGATCTTTCACTCTATTTCTACGACCGAGACTTGAGCACACAGTAGGCACTTAATAAGTGCTCCTCGAGGGATTGGCAGTGCACATCATTGGTGCTTGTGGAATTAGAACAAATGAGAATCCCTCATCTAAGGCCCCCCTGGCCAGACAGGACACACGAGGGAGGCTTGAGGAGAATGAGAACCTCGGCCCTGGAAGGACGTCACCTCTTTTACAGGGGCAGTGCCTGACTTGGGCCTGACCGCCCTACGAGTCCCAAAGTTGATCCAGAAACGGGAGGGTGGGCTAAGCAGCAGGTGACCCCATTGGATGGAAGGGACTGGTTATGAGACGAGGGGAAGCCTTTCCAGGGTCAATGGAAGGAAGGCTCAAGAAGAAGAAGAATGCCCAGGTACCACAGGATGTCACAGTCACAGGCAAAGGGATGGAGTGGACCTTAGAGGCCATCCAGGCTGAAGCCCAGAGGGGTGAACACCTTGCCTGAGGTCAGAGAACTCAAGGAAGGTCAATATGGGACGCCTCATCTCTAGCCCAACTTTCTAGGAATCCTCTGGACAGCATCCCTGACAGATGATCAGTTAGCCGCTGCTTGAATCCTCCCTGTGATGGGGAGCGCATGACCCCACTTAGTACCAAGTGACCTTCATGGACGTTCTCAACCCCACTTTCTCCCTCTCTGCCAACAAATTACTCACTTCTTTCAATGTCTCCTCTGTTGTGGAGAAATTGAGGTTTTTGATGAACAAAGTACACCCGGGAAGACTCTCGTCTTCTTCATCTTCATCGTCCTCTTCCTCTTCCGGGGCTGCTGCTCTTTTCTCTTGTGTGTTTTCTGTAGTTTCGCCATCCGGCCCTGAACCCCAAACAAAAAGAGATCAGTGTTATGGTGGTCAAAGGGTTAATGTGGATGAGTGGCAGGGGGATTGAGGTAGGCCTGGGTGAGAAGGGGCTCAGGGCCAAGGAGAGAATGCTTGTTAGCATGCCTGGTCGGGAAGCTCTGATGACCACCCCCCCACTCACCCCATTCACTCCAACCCTTCCTTGGGAGGCGCATGGCTGTGTTCCAGGAATTGATTACTAGTTATCTGGGACTGAGGCAGACTCTGGAGCAAAAGTAAAAGAAAGAAGCCACGGACAAAGGGATGATAATGAAGAATTACAGCTACTTCTAAGAGATAAAGGAAGAAGTGGGGGATGGGAGAAGGAAGAGGCCAACCAGAAAAATGTACCCCAAAGGTTTAATGTGATACTCCAACGATATCAGAGAAAGATTCACATGAACCCAACTATTTATAGCAGCTCTTTCTGTGCTGGCAAAGAGGGGACCCAAATACTGAGGAATGGCTGAACACATCGTGGCATGTCCAGAAAGACAAAAGGGGGAGCTGCAGAGAAACCTGGGCAGACCTGAAGGAACTGATGCAGAGGGAAGGAAGCAGAACCAGGAGAGCAGGGACACAGCAACCATGACACCTAAAGGCAACGCAATGACCAGCGACAGCGCCACTGATGAGGATGGGGCGGGACAGGTGGCGCAAAATGCAGACCAAGATCCTGACTCAGTATATTTGTTCTAAGGGCTTTTTCTTTTTTATTCTAGTGGAGTGGTGGGAGATTAAGGGGGCAGAGAGAGGCGGGCAGGAGGGAGAGAGACAAAGAGAAGCAGGTGGGGAGGGAGGGAGAGACAGAGAGGGAGAGAAAGACAGACAGAGGGAAGGGGGAGAGACAGAGAGAAAGGGGAAGAGAGGGATCAAGAAAGAACAGAGAAAAAGAGGGAGAGAGAAGGGACAGAGACGGAAGGAGGAAGAGAAAGGGGGGAGAGAAAAAGGGAGGGAAGGAGAGAAGGGTGGGGAGGGAAAGTGACAGGGTGAGAGAAAAAGAGATGGGAAAAAAGAGAGAAAAGGAGGGAAGGATAAAAAAACAGAGGAAGGGAGATAGAGGGAAAAAGAGAAGGGACAGAGACAGAGAGAAGAAGGGAGTGGCAGGGAGAAAGGGAGAAGGAAGAACAAGAGAGAGGTAGAGAGAGAAGGGGCAGATAGAGACAAACGGAGGAGGAGGAGGAGGAGGAGGAGGAGGTGGTGGGCCAGGTGCCATTTCTACACTGTTGTGGTTGTTTTGTCCTGCTTTTTCTAAGAGTGTCTTGACTTGCTTGTGAATTGGATTTAAGTGAGGCAGAGTGGCACAAAGGTGTCAGTCTCACTCTCTTTTCCAGAATCACTGAAGTCCAGCGGCAAGACAAAAGTCAGGATGGCCCAAGATACAGATGACCTTGGCACTGCCTTCAAGGCCACTGGAACAAATTATTCTCATCCGTCCAGTCTGCCGAGGGAACTGTTCACATGCTAGGGGCAGACACTCTTCTAACTCAGCAATGGGTCAAAGGCCCATTGGTTACCCTCAACTTGGTTTAACCCGTCTGCTGAGATGGTTTACCGAGGTGTAGCTGTTGGGCATGCTCCAGCTTCTTGGAGCCATAGGTGAGAGTTGGGTGAAGGTGGACCCCAAAGGCAAATGAGCAATTCTGAAAAGCGCTTGGCAAGCCCTCACACAAGAGGTACTAGTCTTCCTTGAACACTCCATTCTCCTACATAAGGCCTTTCTGGATGTCCTCTAATAATTACCTTGTATAGACTCCGACAAAGTAATAACCTAGTCACATGGTGTTTAAGAAACTTAAATTCTATCAGAGAAAACACAAGATAAGTCAATGCAAGAGATATACAAAGTAATTTCTGTAAGGGGAAAAAAGCCTCAGAGGATGGGTTTCCAGCAGGAAGTAGCACTTGAGATGAGTCTGGAGGGAACCTAGGGATTCCACAGGGCCAGAAGGAAGAAGAAGGGCCTTCTAGGCAAGAAGTCTAACGGTCCAGAGATGGGATAAGGGGGGAGGGGAAGCCACCCACTAAACTAGTGCAGAAAAGACTCAAAGCTATGTGCTCTCCAGAACCACTGAACCAGAATAAACTTGGAAAATCAAAATACTCTCTGAACCAAATCGATATCCCATTCCATCCATGTTCCTGATAAAGACCCTGAAGGTCTGTGAAAGAGATTATGGGTACAAAACATTTTCTGTAGGTGAAGGGTCAAAGGACCTTGTGTGTTGATGGGGGTCACAAAGGGCTGGGGGGTGGACATGAGTCACCCAGTCCCAGTGACTGTGGTCTACCTGCCTCTGTTTATTCTTCCTCTGTAAGAACCCCCCAACTCAAGCACAACAGATGTTGGACATCTCAGTACAGCGTCTGGCATCAGATGGAACAACTGGGCTGTGGTCCAGATGGGCCAGTTAACTCTCCCACAAATTTACTCTGTTCCTCCCCTTCAACCTTCTCCAAGGCCCACCTCAAAACTTCTTCTTCCAAATCATTCTACATAGAAGAGACTCTGCATATTCTCCTAGGTATCTGGTCTGAATGCCTCCTGACCATTCCTCTCTTCCCAATGAGCTCCGGGACATAATCATCCCTGACCTGTACATTGTATAGTTATGTCCATGTGTTATCCTATCTTTTCAACAGGTATGTTCCCCCGAGGATGCTGCATTGTTCTGAAAGGCAGAAGCATCACATTCTGTGAGGAATAGAAGCTTCCTAGAGACCCAAGAGGCAACAGAAAGGCCATGGCGGGCACCACCAGGCTGCCTCACATCTTTAATGAAGATTGCACCATGAGAAGCAGGGAAGGGATATAGCTGAGGAAAGGCACAATAAAAAAGGAGGTGGGTGGGTGATGTGGTGAGGGTGAGGGATAACAGACGGGAAGCCCCAGGGTCCCAACTGGTACTCTGAAAGCATCAAGATGCCTCCAGCAGAAGACGGAAATCTGTGGAGGGCATGGACCTAGGCTGAGAAGATGGAGGTGCCCCAAAGGAGGGAGGACCACAATGGGGAGATGGTAGATTTACTGAAATGCTACTTTTACATTTCTGTCTCCTTTGGCCGCATTATCATCTGCATAAGTGCCATTAGATTACAAATTACTAGAGTGACAAGGCTGGGTCACTGCGGGCCACTCCACACAGTAAGTACAATACCACATGTAACCGGCCTTCTCCTACTGCAAGCCTGGGATTATGATTCCACGAAGGATCAGGGTTCCCAGGGTGACAGCTAGCATTTAGGTCCCTCAGATTAATGAAGAACTGGGCTAAGCCTGGAAACCAAAGTTTAGGGGCACTTTCACTTTATGGCTAAAAGAATTTTAAGAAGAGAATGTCAGAGCTGGGAGGAGCCTTGGAACAGAGAAAGTCAGGGAAGGGAGGGGTCTTAGAGCAAGGAATATCAGAGCTGGGAGGGGCTTCAGAACACAGTGTCAGAGCTGGGAGGGGCCTTAGAACATGGAAAGTCAGAGCTGGGAGGGGTTTTAGAGGCCATATAGTTGAATTACACTTACTAGCTATGTGACCTTGGGCAACTCACTTAACTCTGTTTAACTCAGGATCCTTGTTTGTAAAATGAGCTGGAGAAGGAAATAGCAAATAACTCCAGTATCCATGCCAAGAAAACCCCAAGAAGAGTCACACGTGGTAGAAGAAGAAACAAAAGTCTAACTACTTCATTTGTTAGATAAGGAAATGGAGACTCAGTGAGGTGAATTATCCCAGGTCAGGTCAATTCAAAGAGCCTACTATGCTAGGTGCTGGGTATACAAAGAAAGACCAAAAACCATCCCTGCTCTGCAGGGGCTCACAGTCCAATGGGGAAGACAACATGAAAACAACTACGTAAAAATAAGATATACACAGGATAAATCGGAGCTGGTCCATGAGGGAAGGCACTAAGATTGAGAAGAAATGGGAAAGACTTCTTGAGAAGGCAGGACTTTAGCTGGGACTTGAAGGAAGCCAGGATGAGGAGTGAGAGCAGTCCAGGTATGGGGGACAGCACGGGGACATGCCCAGAGCCAAGAGATGGAAGGGCCAGGAGTCAGGTCACTGGACCCAAGAGAACACACTGGGCAGTGGAAGGGCAGAGGGTCCGGGGGACAAAGGGCTTCAGGGACCAAAGGGTTCTGTACTTGATGCTGCCGGTAACAAGGAACACTGGAGTTCCTTGGTCACCCAAAGAGTCGGTGGCAGAGACAGGACAAAAACCAAATCTTCTTTGACTCCTGGGACTCACTGATCTCTGTGCATCTAACATACATCACGAGAGAACAAAGGGTCAGAGAGGGAATACATTAACAGGCCGAGGACCCGGGCAGTCACGACGTCTGCTTCCCCTATGCTAAGTAAACCTCCCTTGTCCTTTGCCATGAACCTTCCCAAGGGGACTCAGCTCCTGTTCCACCTGGGCTAGACCTCCTGGTAAGCACCGAAAACACAGTTCGGAGCCCTTTCCAAGGCAGACACGTTCTGGGATTGTGTCTGGGCAGCTTCACGAAGACTCTAACTGGCCATGGCTCAGTGGTAGCTGAGCGTGGCCAGGGCCAACAAGGTCAAGGGGAAGGATGGCCGCCTGACCCTCCCCCCCCATATGGCTATCCCAGTTTAACACTTAGGGAACACCAGGCAATCCCAGTTCCCAGAGCTGATGGGGAGACTTCCTGCGTCCTGCACACACCCTTATGAATGACATTTCAAACCTCTGCAGGAGTGAAGGGAGCTTCTCGGGGGGTTCAAGTCAACTGCATTCTCTCTCTTGCAGAGCACCCCCCACCCCCATCAGTCCTTTAAAACAGAATCCTAATACAGTCAAGTCCTAATTAATCTTCAAGGGTTTAGTCATGAAACAGCCTTTTTATCCTTTAATGGAAACTGCAACAGTGATAATGGTGTCTCTTTAATATCAGCTGAACACACAGCCTTCCATCTCTCTGCCTCAAAGGTGAACACGCACACGCGCATACATGTACATACGCAGAGGGGAAAAAAGAGAAAATTTGCATTTTCCCCATAAAAGCGTCTCTCCCTGCCCCCTCCCCCACAAGCCCCACATACAGTTTGCCCCATGAGGGGCTCTCCATCAAAGCCATTTGTATTAGGAATCCAAATGCGGAAAGAAGGGAAGAGAATTCATTACTGTTTAAATGATTTTACAACAACAGTTACTCAAAGCAGCAGAGGGGCAGAAACAAAATCAGACAGGAGAATAACAGCTCATGTTTTTCTGGCATTTTAAGGTCTATGATGTACTCTATGCAGCAAAATGTCGGACTGGTGGTCGTGAGGGGAGAAAGGGATACCGAGGCAGGAGATGAGGTGATGAAAGGTTACGTTACCTTTGCCTTTCTGGATTAGTGCTAGGATCCAGTGAATTTCTGGGTCCCTGGCTCAGGCCCTCATCAACTTTCTCCTGGGCGATGGTGAAGGCCTACAAAGTGGACCCCCTGCCTCCACCCTCTACAGTTCATCCTCCACAATAGCTGCCTAAGGCATTTCCCCTAAGTACAGTCCAGCCCACGTCACTCCCCTGCTCCATCAACTCCAGGGGCTCCCCACTGCCTCTGGGATCAAGGGTAAGCTCTTCTGTTGGGCACAGCCCCTTCCTGCTCTGTCCCCAGCCTACCCTTCCAGGCTCAGGACATTCCACACCTCTTCATGAATTCAGAAAAATAGCCTATGCCACATTCCAGCTGTCTTCTCTGCTTCTTTGTACAGGTCACTCCCCTCACCGTGCCTAGAACGCATGCCCTTCTATCTTCCATCTCTTAGAACAGCTATTTTTCTTCCAGGTGCAGCTTGCATCATCTTCTACATGAGGCTCTATCTCACCCTCCAAGCTACTATTACTATGAATTCAGCCCATATATTCTCTTATATGGGAGAAGGAAATAGCCAAGCATTCCAGTACCTTTGCCAAGAAAACTACCACAGACAGCACGATCCACAGGGTCACACAGAGTCAGATACAACTGAATAACTGAATAGCAACAACTCTCTTCTATGAGGAATCAGCTTGGCACAATGACAAGAGAGCTAGGATGGTCTGGGTTCAAGTCTCGCCCCTATTCCATATTGGCTATATGACCCTGGGAAAGTCATTCAATGATGATGCACTGGATAAATTGCAAAGAAGGTGCCAAACAGCACTACTAAAGGGCCTTGCCTCCTCAGGAAGTTCCCTAGACCAGTGATAGCCCAGGCCGTCTTCATTTCTGTCCTATACTCTTAACTCTTAAGAGTGATGTTATCCCCATGACTCTTTTAGGGTAGGAACTGTTTAACTTCTGTCTCTATTTCTTTAGGGAAACCTGCAGCTTCAAGGCCGCAGGTTCCCCATCCCTGGCTAGTACATAACAGCTAATGAATACACATTTTATCATTCTCATTTGATGCATGAGGATGAGGCCCTCAGAGGCTAAGTGTCTCACTCCATAGAGCTAGTATGTGTTTGAAGTGGGACAGACAAAACCCCAAGCCTCCCTGACTCCAGACCTACTTCCTCAGTCTCTACATCATGCTGTCTATAATTTTTTAAGGATTCATGATATAATCAGGAGCACTAATTTCTCCACAAGGTGTAAGCCTCATGCCTCAGGAACCATTTTTCCTGGGCTTCACTGGGCAAAAATGTCTGTTACTCAGCGGCCAGACTTAAGATGATCATGTCAGAATGTGGCTAGGGCCCCACACTCCAGCTTACTTAGCAGTTTACTAGGCCCTGCCAGAGTCTGGGCAGAGGGAAGTGTTCTGGTGGGCCAAGCCCTAGTGAGCCCAAGGTCCCCTCCCCACCTTTCACACCAGCCATGGCTCTGCAGAGGAGGGGCAGCCCCTAACCTCCAGGATCTTAACAACCTCAAGATGGCCCAGCCACAAACCTCAAGGATGAGTGGACTAGGGGCTCATTCACACCAGCAAGTCAGACCCACCAAGGGCTCAGAGAGAGAATTCAAAATAGAAAAATCATAGGGTGAAAGAGGAGGGGGAGGATCATTTATCCCCACCTGGTATGGCTGAGCACAATTTACTTGGGAGGAGCCAGAAGCCCCACCAGCAGACCATGGCCACTTGTTCTAGGACTGAGGAGGAAAACCAGTGGAGAAAACCACTGGCTTTATAGTCAGAGATCTGAGTTCAAATCCTGCCTCTGACAATGTATGTGACCTTGGGAGAGTTGCTTTATCTTCCTGTTGAGTTTCAGTTTCCTCGTCTGTAAAGTGGGGGGTTTGGCCTAGATGGCCTCTGACGTCCCTTGCAGGTCTAGATCTAGCCTAGGAAGCAGATAAAGAAGTCTGGGGGAGTCCCATGACCTCCAGAAGTATGAGAGCGAGGGCTACATGCAGTAGGCCCAAAAAGCAAACTGGCCATAAATTCTTGTCCTGTTCCTGGTCCATCCTGCCACTAACACGGCCAAGGCTTTCCCAAACAGCACTGTCCTGACTCACTCCGCCCCAAACAGAACTGCTGCTGAGCACTGGTCTCAGTGTGACATTTGCGTTTTAAAACAGAGGCAACATAAGCCTCCAGAATACAATTAACACAAGTCAGGAATCCAGCCCTGTTCACAGCATGGCCAGGCATCCAAACTCTCTCTGCACTGTGGGAGTGCGGAGTCCCATGTGGAAGACTTGGAGTCAGAAGGGAGACTTCACATTGGAGCTGTGCTCCTTGCCACCTGTGTGGCCCGGAGCAAGCCGTTCCCTCAACCAGAAAATAAAGGCCGGTGGGAGATTGGGGTCAGTGGAAGGAAGGCCCCTCCAACGCTGAAACAAGGACTTACTGAGGGACTGAAGCCGGGGGCTCCCCCACACCGGGGGTCTGCAAGTGGAGGCCAGAAGACCTTTCAGGGACGCTGGAGAAGAGAACATGCCCCAACCCCCATCCAACTCTGGGAATGTCTGACCAGATGATGTGGAAGGTGCCTAACAGCTCGATAACTCTGGGATGTGCTGACTTGCTTCTGTTAAAATGTCCACCAGAACTCACCAAAGGGAGCAGCAAAGGCTTGACTTGCCAGAAATAGGAAGCCTTCCTGGCCACTCATTCCCAAGCCTGGCTCCTTCCATGGAAAGGAATGGGATTAATGTAAAAGAGGAGTCGGAGGGAAAGATGCGACAAGGATGCAGAGGCAGTGTGGGACAGTGGGAAGAGGTATCAAAGGACCTGGGTTTGAATTCTGGCTTTACCACCTACTAGGTGTGAGACCTTGGCCAAATCTCTTCACTTGCCTAGGGCTTCCTTTCCTTACCTGTCAAAGGAGAAACTTAGACCAGATGACCTCGAAGGTCTCCCCTGGCTCTAGACCCATGTTCCTAAGTCTTATCTACTGCTGAGCCCCAGAACGCCACCATTGCTCTAATTATCTAACACCTGGAACTGGAGAACGATGGAGACTGAGCAAGCCAGAAGACAGTTTTCAAAGCCGCCTGCTCCTGGCCAAAGTAGGGAGGAGCGGCATTTACCTCGGCAAAGATAGAAGGGAAAAAATAATCTTTAAGTTCTCAAGCAGCAAACATTTTGCCAGCAAATTCATCATGCCCCAGAAAGAGGAAACCACGAAGGAGGAAGATTTAAAGGGGTGGGGGTGTGTGTGTGTGTGTGTGTGTGTGTGTGTGTGTGTGTGTGTGTGTGTGTGTGTGTGTGTGTGTGCAAGGCGGGGGAGGGGGAGGTTTGGGAGACCCTGGAAAATATGCCTCCATCTGTAGTTAGCACAATGAAATGCGGTCACGCACAGCCACATGGGGTGGTATTGTAATCAGACTGAGGAATTTACTGCCGCCTCCCCGGCACTCTGTGCCCAGGGCTGACAGAAAAGACTGTTATCAGTCGCAAGCAGCTTTCCACGACCTCCCCCAACTCTGAGCCCTTTATCTGGAGGTGAGGGTCTCGGTTATGCGGAGATAAAACAAGCTGTCCCCCTCCCCTGGGACTGATGCACAGAACAGCAGAGCTTTTCTGGGGAGGAAAAAAAGAATAATTAAAAAAAATCCTACATACGCCCACCACCCACCAGCAAAATACACTCCTTTTGGCTTCTGGGAAAATCTGGCCGTGGGGATGGAGACAAAACTTCCTTGGCCTTCGCCCTTCCTTGTGGAATCGGCATGTCGGGACCATCGTTGGCCAGAGGAGATAATATAAAGCCCCAGGGTAGGGGAGGAAGGGCAGAAAGTGGAGGGGCCGAGGGGGAGAAGACTATATATATATAGAAGAAAGGCCACGTCCTTGAGATCTGAGCTGTGGGAATTCACCCGCACAAGGGACGCACTGGGCCTTGAAATTAACACAGACACACACCGCTCTGTGACCCGCAATCCACAAGATCAGCTGGTCTCACACCCCCCCTCAATCCCTGCTGCCTTCCGTTCCATTGTTCAAATAACTGCTGCTATGCTCGCACTCAGCCCCTCAATGAGGCTTAGGGAATGGAAAACACATTCCGTTCCCTTGTGGGAATGGAAAACACATACACACACACACACACACACAAACACACAGAGCCAGGATGAGGGATGTATCAGTCCTGTCTTTCCTTCTGTCTTTTCAACTCTGATTTGTTGTTATTGCTGAAGTACTGGCTCTGAATTCTTCACGGGATCCTCTAAGTCCTGAGTCCTACCTTCTATCCTGGAAGGGTTCTACATTCTCCTGTTCTAAGCCTGAAGATACTGCCACCCATATCCCAGGGCCAGCCAGCTCTGACTTTGATACCCTCTCACAGAAGGACAAAATCAAAAGTCCTCTCACACATTCTTACAGACTCTCATGTATCACGGGCCAAGCCTGCTTTCCTAGGTAGGCTTGCTCCTTCTTGTAGAGTGTAAGTCGTTTGAGAGCAGTGACTGTTTCATTTTGTCTTTTTTTTTTTTTTACTCTTAAGATCCTGAATTTAGAGCTGGAAATGATCTTAGAGGTCATCTAATCCAACTGCTTCTTTTTGAGGAAACGGAGACCTAAAGAAAGAAAGAAAGTGATGTGCCTGAGGTGGCAGAGCTGGGATTGGAACCTAGGTCCCCAGATGCAAAAACGAGTACTCTTTGGACTACAGCACTCACTGCCTGGCTTAAACCTAAGTAAGCTGTGGCTTGTCGATGCCTTAAGGGACTGGAGGTTCAGCAATTTGCTCTGGGTCATTCAGTGTCAGAGTGAGATCACAGAATCAGAGCCCTGGAGGTGGACAGGATTACAAAGGACACAGACCAGCCCTTTCATTTTATAGAAAAGGAAACAGAGAGAGGTCAGATGACTTGCCCAAGGTCAAAAGGTAAGTAAGTGACAGGGTTTGTTATTTGAGCTCAGGTCTTTTGAATCCAAATTCAGAGCTCTCGACCACTGCCAAATCTACCTAACTCCAAGGCCAGCATCCTGTAGCCTTACATTCAGATAGGGTAGGGGGAGGGCCTGGACCTGTTTTACTTCACTGCAAATTCCCTCTACAATCACTGCAGGTTGGCAGCTTCTCAGCCACTTAACAGTTTGAGTGGGTTGCCCAAGGCACTTAAGGTGTAGGTGATTTGTCCATGGTCACAGAATCAACATGTATCAGAGGCAGGATTTGAACCCAGGTCTTACCAGTTCTGAGGTCAGCCCTCTATCTATTAAGCCACAAAACATTCATAAAACTCTACAGGCTGAAGTTTAATACTTAAGGTACTACCACTCACATCCTAGGCCTATCCTGGGGTCACCTAGCCTTCTAGTTCAGATTAGGACTATTCTAGGTCACTGGTACCTAACTTAGTTGGGTTAATAACACCAAAAAGACGGTTAGGCTGAAGAAAGTAATCCTGGTTGCCTTCAACACCCTGAAGTAATTGAAGAAAGGATCTGCGAGGTCATTTAATCTAGCCTCCCAGCCCGAGGGTTGGTATCATGGTAGCTCTGATCTCAATGAAATGCTACTGCCTGATTTAACACCTGGACTGCTAGTGTGTTTGAAAAGCATTTATGTCAACAAGCATTCCTCCCTCGGGCAGGTGGGACCCAGTCCAAATTGGATTTCCAAGAGGGCTCTGGTCCAGCCACAGACAGCCAGAGTAAGGAAGGCAGGCAGCTAGAGGAAATCTCCTGAGCTTTGGATCCAGGCTTCTGGGGAATACCAGAGCGCCCTCGTTCACACAGGAAGGAATCTGGGGACCAAGACCTGATGGGAATGGACAGTATTCAAGTCTGTGGCTGTCCTGGGAGAGAAATACAGCTAAGAACTCCCAGCCCCTTAAAGACAGCAGAAACTTGGTGGAGTGTCTTTGAATAATCCTAACACTAAGCCAGGTCTTTGTTATCACCTTCCCTCCAAAAATGTAATCAAAGGATAATGATCCAAAACATGAGATCCTACTCAGGATGGAACTCAGGTAGACCACCGGATTGGGAGTAGGACCCCTGAAAACTATTACTGGAGCAATCTGGGGGAAATTGAGTCACCTTTGGGTGCTTACATTTTGTAAGGGAGAAAAGGAAGGAGAGAAATTCTTATCTTTGACTTCTATAGGAAAAAAACCAGATTTCGACACAAAAGAGCTTGGGAGCCATCTAAGGGACTGTGTAACAAAAGCCAGTATTTCCATAATGCTCTGATGCTTACAGGGGGTTCTCTCCACTGTGTTTGAGAGCAGATGCTGGGATTTCCTCCTCTCTCCACTCTCTAGATGGCGAAACAGAGGAGCAGAGGTAAGGGAAGAGGCAGGATCTGATCCAGAGGAGAGCTTGGGTTTGAATCGAGGCTCTCTCTCCATTCAGGACCTCAGTTTCCTTACCTGTTCAACAGCTCTCTAGGATGTTCTGGCAGGTAATGCTGAGTTGGCACTCAAAGCCCTTGGCACTCAGAAGGACCTGTGCCCCCTCGTGCTTGGCTGGCAGAACCCTGGAGGTTGGCCGGGGCTTTTTCAGGAGGGTGCTGGAGCTCCTGAAGGATCTAAGCAAACTCCGACGGGCCCAGAAATGGGCTCCATGTCTCTCCTCCCAAAACCAGCCCCGCAAAGGGCTGAGACACTCAGAACCAGAAAACTGGCCAGCAGGCAATCAAGGTTCTGGCCTAAAGCAACTTACAAAGCCAGGCAAAGAAGGGATGAAAGGAGGGCTGGCAGCGAGCGCGTCGGGAAGGGCTGGGAGATCCTGGAAAACTAGGAACTCTATGCCGTAGCCACGAGTGGAAGGGCTGAATGCTGAGATATGCCAAATGAAGCCCCTGTACTGACAGGAGGCTGCTACACCTGACAGGCAGGGAACGGGGAAGAGAATGAAGGAAGTTTGTCAGCCAAGAATGGTGGGAAAGAAGACGGCCAGTCATGAGGTGAGGAGGGGGAATAACTGACTGACGGGCAGCTCTGGGAGGCAGAAGAAAGCAAGAGAGGAGCCGACCCACTGGGAAGAAATCCTGGGGAGAGCCCGAGGAGCACAAGGACTGGAGTCCCACGGGATGGGCGGGCACAGGCAGGTTGGGATCTGCCCCCTCTTCCTCCTCTTCCTCCTTCTTGGAGGGAACGTACGTGCGGAGGAGATCACAGGGCCAGGGGAGGATGGGGAGGAATCCCTAAACCTCGTCAGGATGGCTTTCTCTCTTCTTACCCCAAGAGCAGAGAGAAGCCAGATGCTGAACAAGGAACACCGAAGCTTTACGCTGAAGCCGAATCTCGGGGAGCCCTGAGGAAACCCCCGCCCCAGCCTGACGCCCTGACCTCAGGCTCCCACTCTTACCAGCCTCAGTCTGAGCTGCCTCTTCTCCTCCAGGTTTGTCATCTTGTTCTTTGGTCTGAGGGAGGTGGCCAGAGAAGACCCCCATTGGTGCCCATTCCAGATACAAGGGAACATCATGGAACTGTAAGGATGGACAGACAGAGAGACATTGGGAAGGAAGAACTGGGAAGTGTCTCCCAGAGAGGGAGGAACAGGGAAATCAATCAACAAATGCTGAGCCCCTACTATGTGCCACGCATTGTGCTAAGGTGTTATTCGAGGAGCCTCGCCCCCACAGAGGGACAGCAGAAGGGAGAAGCTTCTCTTTCAAGATCTGTCCTACTGTGAGACTCACGCATGTCTTCCAAGACATGACTGTCATTAGTAATTTTAATGACACCCGTGAAAAGTGTCAGAGAAGGCTCTGAACTCTTATAAAGCAGTTCAGGGGAAGGTGACTGCTCTGCTTGGTGTGCGCATGACACATACACCACTACACACACTGCACCACAGAGGTGTACAGTGTCGGACACAGGACAGACTGATGGACTTAGCAATAAGAAAGACACGGGTTCAAATCTTTCCTCCAACATCCACTAGCTCCGTGATCCTGGGCAAATTACTCCTCCTCTCTGAGTCTCAGCTTCCCCATCTGTCAAATGAGGGTATTAGCAGCGGGTTCCTGGGAGGATGCAAGGAACCGGGCTTTGCGTGAGCCGGAAGGGCCTTCAGAGACAGTCTGGTCCAACCCCTTCCTTACACATGAGGACAAGAAGGCCCAGACAGGGGAAGCACCCAAGGTCACTCAGACACTAAGAGCTCCAGGGAGGATCTGAACCGAGGTCCAGACCTGGTGCACCGAGCTCCTTCAGAAGCAGAAGGCGGCTCACTGCTCCAGACTCCCTGGTGAGGAGTGTACCTTGGAATAGGCCAGGCTGGTGAAGCCTCTCCTGGCTTCCAGAGGCTCCAGGTATTCCACGATGGCCGTGATGCCTCCCTCGGGCAGCAGTACGCGGCCCAGGCTGCCGTAGCGGCTGAAGATCTCCTGCAGCTCAGAGGCCCGTGTCCCTGCAGGGAGGTTCTTTACTAAAATCACAGACTTGCTCCTCTCCCCGGCAGCCTGTGGAAGGAAGGCAGACAGAGAGAGAAGGAATGAAGGAAGGAAAAGAATAAGGCTTCCCATGTGCTAGAATAAGAAACGAGGGTGCTTGCCGCCTCACCCTGGAACTACCCTCAGGTTCCAAACCCCCCATGGACCCTTGACAAGTCTCTCAGATTGAGAAACTTAGTCCACTTGGAGGCTGTTCAGGAAGGGCTCTGCTGGGTCCTCTATGCTGTTCTATAGATTCTGAGAAAAAAATGTTAAAGAGGGAAGACTGCTGATGCGTGGGGGACTTCAGAGCAGGACTGACGAGAAGCAGCCGGCAGTGGAAAGAGCTCTCCCTGCCCTGCCACGCAGGCACTGGCTGAGCAATCGGACAAGATATGGCCCCTCACTGGGCCATGAGACTAAGCCATCTAAGGCCATCCCTTCCCTCCTAGCCCTAACATTCCCTGTTCTAAGGCCCCTCCCAGATCTGACATTCCCTGTTCT
>NW_020947775.1:0-18980 GCF_900497805.2 Vombatus ursinus | reverse complement strand
AAAGCTGGGAGGGCCCGAGGACAGGGAATGTCAAAGCTGGGAGGGCCTGAGGACAGGGAATGTTAGAGCTGGGAGGAGTAACTTGAAACATACAATGTCAAGGTGAGGCGAATGGGACACTTTAAAACACAGAGTGTCAGAGTTGGGAGGGCTCTAAGAACACAGAATACTAGAACTGAGAGGAGCCTTAGAATATCAGCTGAGCCAGAAGAGAACGTAAGGATGACCTGGTTCCATGCCTTCCTTTTACAGAGAAGGAAACTGAAGGCCAGAGAGTTTCAGTGACTTGCCCAAGGTCACCCCGGTGCAGGGAGCAACACAGCTGGGATCTGAATCTGGGTCTTCTGACTTCAAGCCCAGTGTTCCTTCCAGTGACCCAGGGTGCCTCCCGAGCCTGACCCAGAGGAGCTCCAAGTCCAGAGAGGAGGAAGTCTGTTCATGAGGAGCAGGAGGAAATCTCCTCCCAAGCAAATGGGGATGGCAAGGATCAGAGCTGGGACTACCTCACTTTTGTACAACAACAGTTGCAATGAGGAGGAAGAGGAGAAAGAGAAGAAGTATTTATAAAGTGCTTTAAAGATGACAGTACTTCACGTGCATTCTCCTCCTGGATTCTCACAACAATCCTACAAGTTAAGTGCTGTTACTACTCCCATTTTACAGATGAGAAAACTGAGGCAGGCAGAGGTTAAGTAACTTGCTCAAGGTCACTTAACTAGTAAATGTCTGGAAATGGATTTGAACTCAGGTCTCTCGACTCCAGGCCCAGGGATCTCTGCACTTTGGAGCCCCGAGCTGCCCAATATCCCCCGTGCCTAGCACGGTGCCTGGCTCAATAAACGACTGATTGGTGTGTGCTGGGTTGTAAAGTCCCACTAAGGAGGAGGGAGGTGGGGAAGGAGGGTGGAGGGAGAAGCCCATACTATGATGGGAATTAGGAGCATGTCCCCCACCCCAAATCCCATTTTGTGTAAGAAATTCTACCCCCAAAATCTTTAGACTGTCCCTCAGAGATACTTCTTCCTCTTTTGAGAATGAAGAAAGTGGGATGAAGGCAGACTAAGTACTTTTCCCAGGGTAGCACCATGTGATAGACAGCTTGGAGTAAAGGGGATTTTGACCCTTTTTTTCCTTTTCTTTTTTTCTTTTTTAGGGACCACTAGATGGCTCACAGGATAGAGCCATCCTGGGCCTGGAGTCAGAAGACCTGAGCTCAAATCCAGTCTCAGACACTTACTAGCTGTGTGACCCTGGGCAAGTCACTTAACCTCTGCCCATCTCAGTTTCCTCATCTAGAAAATGAGCTGGAGGAGGAAAAGGCACATCACTCCAATATCTTTGCCAAGAAAACCCCAAATGGGATCATGGAGAATCAGACATGACTGAACAATAACAAAAATTATCGTGCAGCTAGGTGGATCAGTGGATAGAGTGCTGGGCCTGGAGTCAGGAAGATCTGAGTTCAAATCCAGCCTTTGATACTTACTATCTAGAGTCAGACACGATTGAACGAAGATGACCTTGGGAAAGTCACTTAACCTCTGTGTGACTTAATCCACTGCAGAAGGAAATGGCAAACCACTCCAGTATCTTTGTCAAGAACACCCCACAGCCAGTATGGTCCATGGGGTCACAAAGAGTTGGACACAACTGAACAAAAAGTGGTTTTTACCCTCTTTTAAGGAGGGTCTCCGCAGCACCGAATCTCGACAAGGGAAGGCAGTGTGGTCTGGATGGGCTGGGAGGCCTGGGGTTTGAGGCTGCCGATCATCTGTGTGAGCCTGGGTGCCAAGCTGGGTGCCATCTCCATGTGCCACCAACAGATACACATTTTTAAATACATCTGCTGCACCAGACGGGTGGATCAGGGGGCAGCGAGGTTCAGTGGCAGGTACGGTGGATTAGGAGGATGGCAAGGGGAGGTGGGTCAGCCTAGAGGCCCACTCCCATCCTTTCTGGCACCTTTCTGGGCCTCAGTTTGCTCACCTGTAAAACAACGACCTGGCCTCTCTACTTCCACAATCCCATGAGTACCAAGATCCTTCTAGATCAGCCATTCTTAATCGGTTCTTAGTTTTTTAAATGATAATAGCATTTACATAATGCTTTAAGTTATAAAAGCACTTTACCAATATTAACTCTTTTTATCTTCACAAAAACCCTGGGAGGGAGGTGCTTTTATTATTCCCATTTGACAGAAGAGGAAACTGATGCAGACAGTGGTGAAGTGACTTGCCCAGGGTCACAAGGCTAGCAAGTATCTGGGGCTGGATTTGAGCTCAGGTCCTCCAGGCCCATTGTACTACCCAACTCCCTCTGTATTTCATTAGAGTAACTGGTCTCCTTTGGTATCCTGTGTATCTTATTGTGTGTATTTAAAAACCTTACTCTGAGGAGGGCTCCTTCACCAGTTTGCCCAAGGGGCCCATGACATAAATAAAGGTAAGAAACCACTGGATCACGGCGTTGGTGGAGGTTACCTGGGACATGCTAACATGTCCATACACGACCGGGCGGGGAAGGCACCTGAGCCAATGAGCGGATTGCAAGGCGGCATAAAGACAGAAAGGCCTTCGGTGTTGGGACAACCTCAGGCTCTCCCGCACAGTGAGTCCTTGCCTCTCAAGGTGTCCTGGCTGTGGGAAGGAACCTGAGCCCTTGGCCCTCCAATGGCTCACCTTGCTGCCTTCACCCGAAGGCCCTCCTCTCCTTGCCATCCTCTGAGGGCAAGGCTTGAGCTGAACTCGTTTCCTCCTCTGGCAGCCTCAGTTTCAAGGACCAGAGTTTGAAGGTGGCCCAGGGGCCATCTACTCCAGTCATTACCTCCAGAAAATCCCTACAATGCACCTGGCAAGGACTCTGAGGAGCCCCAAGGTGAGGCACCCAGCTCCCATGCCCCTTGTGATGTTCTGACTGTAAGGTCTTTGAGCCCCCCCCCCCCCCCCCCAAGCAACAGAGTCCGCGCTGCACACTGGGGCACTGGAATTCAAATCAGGACAACTCAGATTCAAAATCTACTTCAGGCGCGCTTACTAGTTCTGGGACTCAGTTTCCTCATCTGTAAAATGAGAGGGTCGGCCTTGATGGCCCAGAGGATCATTTCCTGCTCTGAATCAATGAGCCCAAGGAAATGAGGGGGTTGGACAACATGCGCCCTGGAGGCCCCCTCTTCTGATTTCCACTTACAGTGGTCTCTCCTCCTCTGAAACCCAACAAGTCTCCTGTCAGGGTAAGCCCCTCAGCAATCACGGCCCAGTATCTACTCGCTCCTTAGTCGTGTCTCAAGCACACGGCTTCTCTCCAACTGGATTGTGCTCAATCCAGCCTCCGCACAACCTGCTGAGGGGATTCTGGGAAGAGCAGGTCTGGTCGCATCATCACTGTGTTCCAGACTTCAGGGGCTCCCCAACTTTGAAGTACAAATGGAAACTCCCCTGTTTGGCCCCAAAGCCGCTCATGGCCCAGCTCCATCATGAGCTCTCCAGTCCAGCCAAGCTCACATCCTGGCTCTTCCTCACATACTCAGGCCCAGAGATGAGACATGGAGTCATGGCTCTCCCATCTCCAGGCCTTTGCCCCTGCTGTCCCTTTTCATCTCTGCCTCTTGTAACGGCAGCTTCCTTCACGGCTCAAGAGTTATCTTCTGGGGAGGCCCTTCCTGGTCCCCCCACCCCAGCCACCAGGTCCCCTTGTATGTGCAGTTTATGGGTTTTCTATTTTATCAAATGCAATAGTAACAGCTATTCAGCATGAATATCGGGTTTGCAAAGTGGTTAATTGTTATTGCAATGGATGGGTGGGTCTATGTCCATAAGGCTCTTTGGGGGCAGGATCTTTCACTCTATTTCTACGACCGAGACTTGAGCACACAGTAGGCACTTAATAAGTGCTCCTCGAGGGATTGGCAGTGCACATCATTGGTGCTTGTGGAATTAGAACAAATGAGAATCCCTCATCTAAGGCCCCCCTGGCCAGACAGGACACACGAGGGAGGCTTGAGGAGAATGAGAACCTCGGCCCTGGAAGGACGTCACCTCTTTTACAGGGGCAGTGCCTGACTTGGGCCTGACCGCCCTACGAGTCCCAAAGTTGATCCAGAAACGGGAGGGTGGGCTAAGCAGCAGGTGACCCCATTGGATGGAAGGGACTGGTTATGAGACGAGGGGAAGCCTTTCCAGGGTCAATGGAAGGAAGGCTCAAGAAGAAGAAGAATGCCCAGGTACCACAGGATGTCACAGTCACAGGCAAAGGGATGGAGTGGACCTTAGAGGCCATCCAGGCTGAAGCCCAGAGGGGTGAACACCTTGCCTGAGGTCAGAGAACTCAAGGAAGGTCAATATGGGACGCCTCATCTCTAGCCCAACTTTCTAGGAATCCTCTGGACAGCATCCCTGACAGATGATCAGTTAGCCGCTGCTTGAATCCTCCCTGTGATGGGGAGCGCATGACCCCACTTAGTACCAAGTGACCTTCATGGACGTTCTCAACCCCACTTTCTCCCTCTCTGCCAACAAATTACTCACTTCTTTCAATGTCTCCTCTGTTGTGGAGAAATTGAGGTTTTTGATGAACAAAGTACACCCGGGAAGACTCTCGTCTTCTTCATCTTCATCGTCCTCTTCCTCTTCCGGGGCTGCTGCTCTTTTCTCTTGTGTGTTTTCTGTAGTTTCGCCATCCGGCCCTGAACCCCAAACAAAAAGAGATCAGTGTTATGGTGGTCAAAGGGTTAATGTGGATGAGTGGCAGGGGGATTGAGGTAGGCCTGGGTGAGAAGGGGCTCAGGGCCAAGGAGAGAATGCTTGTTAGCATGCCTGGTCGGGAAGCTCTGATGACCACCCCCCCCACTCACCCCATTCACTCCAACCCTTCCTTGGGAGGCGCATGGCTGTGTTCCAGGAATTGATTACTAGTTATCTGGGACTGAGGCAGACTCTGGAGCAAAAGTAAAAGAAAGAAGCCACGGACAAAGGGATGATAATGAAGAATTACAGCTACTTCTAAGAGATAAAGGAAGAAGTGGGGGATGGGAGAAGGAAGAGGCCAACCAGAAAAATGTACCCCAAAGGTTTAATGTGATACTCCAACGATATCAGAGAAAGATTCACATGAACCCAACTATTTATAGCAGCTCTTTCTGTGCTGGCAAAGAGGGGACCCAAATACTGAGGAATGGCTGAACACATCGTGGCATGTCCAGAAAGACAAAAGGGGGAGCTGCAGAGAAACCTGGGCAGACCTGAAGGAACTGATGCAGAGGGAAGGAAGCAGAACCAGGAGAGCAGGGACACAGCAACCATGACACCTAAAGGCAACGCAATGACCAGCGACAGCGCCACTGATGAGGATGGGGCGGGACAGGTGGCGCAAAATGCAGACCAAGATCCTGACTCAGTATATTTGTTCTAAGGGCTTTTTCTTTTTTATTCTAGTGGAGTGGTGGGAGATTAAGGGGGCAGAGAGAGGCGGGCAGGAGGGAGAGAGACAAAGAGAAGCAGGTGGGGAGGGAGGGAGAGACAGAGAGGGAGAGAAAGACAGACAGAGGGAAGGGGGAGAGACAGAGAGAAAGGGGAAGAGAGGGATCAAGAAAGAACAGAGAAAAAGAGGGAGAGAGAAGGGACAGAGACGGAAGGAGGAAGAGAAAGGGGGGAGAGAAAAAGGGAGGGAAGGAGAGAAGGGTGGGGAGGGAAAGTGACAGGGTGAGAGAAAAAGAGATGGGAAAAAAGAGAGAAAAGGAGGGAAGGATAAAAAAACAGAGGAAGGGAGATAGAGGGAAAAAGAGAAGGGACAGAGACAGAGAGAAGAAGGGAGTGGCAGGGAGAAAGGGAGAAGGAAGAACAAGAGAGAGGTAGAGAGAGAAGGGGCAGATAGAGACAAACGGAGGAGGAGGAGGAGGAGGAGGAGGAGGTGGTGGGCCAGGTGCCATTTCTACACTGTTGTGGTTGTTTTGTCCTGCTTTTTCTAAGAGTGTCTTGACTTGCTTGTGAATTGGATTTAAGTGAGGCAGAGTGGCACAAAGGTGTCAGTCTCACTCTCTTTTCCAGAATCACTGAAGTCCAGCGGCAAGACAAAAGTCAGGATGGCCCAAGATACAGATGACCTTGGCACTGCCTTCAAGGCCACTGGAACAAATTATTCTCATCCGTCCAGTCTGCCGAGGGAACTGTTCACATGCTAGGGGCAGACACTCTTCTAACTCAGCAATGGGTCAAAGGCCCATTGGTTACCCTCAACTTGGTTTAACCCGTCTGCTGAGATGGTTTACCGAGGTGTAGCTGTTGGGCATGCTCCAGCTTCTTGGAGCCATAGGTGAGAGTTGGGTGAAGGTGGACCCCAAAGGCAAATGAGCAATTCTGAAAAGCGCTTGGCAAGCCCTCACACAAGAGGTACTAGTCTTCCTTGAACACTCCATTCTCCTACATAAGGCCTTTCTGGATGTCCTCTAATAATTACCTTGTATAGACTCCGACAAAGTAATAACCTAGTCACATGGTGTTTAAGAAACTTAAATTCTATCAGAGAAAACACAAGATAAGTCAATGCAAGAGATATACAAAGTAATTTCTGTAAGGGGAAAAAGCCTCAGAGGATGGGTTTCCAGCAGGAAGTAGCACTTGAGATGAGTCTGGAGGGAACCTAGGGATTCCACAGGGCCAGAAGGAAGAAGAAGGGCCTTCTAGGCAAGAAGTCTAACGGTCCAGAGATGGGATAAGGGGGGAGGGGAAGCCACCCACTAAACTAGTGCAGAAAAGACTCAAAGCTATGTGCTCTCCAGAACCACTGAACCAGAATAAACTTGGAAAATCAAAATACTCTCTGAACCAAATCGATATCCCATTCCATCCATGTTCCTGATAAAGACCCTGAAGGTCTGTGAAAGAGATTATGGGTACAAAACATTTTCTGTAGGTGAAGGGTCAAAGGACCTTGTGTGTTGATGGGGGTCACAAAGGGCTGGGGGGTGGACATGAGTCACCCAGTCCCAGTGACTGTGGTCTACCTGCCTCTGTTTATTCTTCCTCTGTAAGAACCCCCCAACTCAAGCACAACAGATGTTGGACATCTCAGTACAGCGTCTGGCATCAGATGGAACAACTGGGCTGTGGTCCAGATGGGCCAGTTAACTCTCCCACAAATTTACTCTGTTCCTCCCCTTCAACCTTCTCCAAGGCCCACCTCAAAACTTCTTCTTCCAAATCATTCTACATAGAAGAGACTCTGCATATTCTCCTAGGTATCTGGTCTGAATGCCTCCTGACCATTCCTCTCTTCCCAATGAGCTCCGGGACATAATCATCCCTGACCTGTACATTGTATAGTTATGTCCATGTGTTATCCTATCTTTTCAACAGGTATGTTCCCCCGAGGATGCTGCATTGTTCTGAAAGGCAGAAGCATCACATTCTGTGAGGAATAGAAGCTTCCTAGAGACCCAAGAGGCAACAGAAAGGCCATGGCGGGCACCACCAGGCTGCCTCACATCTTTAATGAAGATTGCACCATGAGAAGCAGGGAAGGGATATAGCTGAGGAAAGGCACAATAAAAAAGGAGGTGGGTGGGTGATGTGGTGAGGGTGAGGGATAACAGACGGGAAGCCCCAGGGTCCCAACTGGTACTCTGAAAGCATCAAGATGCCTCCAGCAGAAGACGGAAATCTGTGGAGGGCATGGACCTAGGCTGAGAAGATGGAGGTGCCCCAAAGGAGGGAGGACCACAATGGGGAGATGGTAGATTTACTGAAATGCTACTTTTACATTTCTGTCTCCTTTGGCCGCATTATCATCTGCATAAGTGCCATTAGATTACAAATTACTAGAGTGACAAGGCTGGGTCACTGCGGGCCACTCCACACAGTAAGTACAATACCACATGTAACCGGCCTTCTCCTACTGCAAGCCTGGGATTATGATTCCACGAAGGATCAGGGTTCCCAGGGTGACAGCTAGCATTTAGGTCCCTCAGATTAATGAAGAACTGGGCTAAGCCTGGAAACCAAAGTTTAGGGGCACTTTCACTTTATGGCTAAAAGAATTTTAAGAAGAGAATGTCAGAGCTGGGAGGAGCCTTGGAACAGAGAAAGTCAGGGAAGGGAGGGGTCTTAGAGCAAGGAATATCAGAGCTGGGAGGGGCTTCAGAACACAGTGTCAGAGCTGGGAGGGGCCTTAGAACATGGAAAGTCAGAGCTGGGAGGGGTTTTAGAGGCCATATAGTTGAATTACACTTACTAGCTATGTGACCTTGGGCAACTCACTTAACTCTGTTTAACTCAGGATCCTTGTTTGTAAAATGAGCTGGAGAAGGAAATAGCAAATAACTCCAGTATCCATGCCAAGAAAACCCCAAGAAGAGTCACACGTGGTAGAAGAAGAAACAAAAGTCTAACTACTTCATTTGTTAGATAAGGAAATGGAGACTCAGTGAGGTGAATTATCCCAGGTCAGGTCAATTCAAAGAGCCTACTATGCTAGGTGCTGGGTATACAAAGAAAGACCAAAAACCATCCCTGCTCTGCAGGGGCTCACAGTCCAATGGGGAAGACAACATGAAAACAACTACGTAAAAATAAGATATACACAGGATAAATCGGAGCTGGTCCATGAGGGAAGGCACTAAGATTGAGAAGAAATGGGAAAGACTTCTTGAGAAGGCAGGACTTTAGCTGGGACTTGAAGGAAGCCAGGATGAGGAGTGAGAGCAGTCCAGGTATGGGGGACAGCACGGGGACATGCCCAGAGCCAAGAGATGGAAGGGCCAGGAGTCAGGTCACTGGACCCAAGAGAACACACTGGGCAGTGGAAGGGCAGAGGGTCCGGGGGACAAAGGGCTTCAGGGACCAAAGGGTTCTGTACTTGATGCTGCCGGTAACAAGGAACACTGGAGTTCCTTGGTCACCCAAAGAGTCGGTGGCAGAGACAGGACAAAAACCAAATCTTCTTTGACTCCTGGGACTCACTGATCTCTGTGCATCTAACATACATCACGAGAGAACAAAGGGTCAGAGAGGGAATACATTAACAGGCCGAGGACCCGGGCAGTCACGACGTCTGCTTCCCCTATGCTAAGTAAACCTCCCTTGTCCTTTGCCATGAACCTTCCCAAGGGGACTCAGCTCCTGTTCCACCTGGGCTAGACCTCCTGGTAAGCACCGAAAACACAGTTCGGAGCCCTTTCCAAGGCAGACACGTTCTGGGATTGTGTCTGGGCAGCTTCACGAAGACTCTAACTGGCCATGGCTCAGTGGTAGCTGAGCGTGGCCAGGGCCAACAAGGTCAAGGGGAAGGATGGCCGCCTGACCCTCCCCCCCCATATGGCTATCCCAGTTTAACACTTAGGGAACACCAGGCAATCCCAGTTCCCAGAGCTGATGGGGAGACTTCCTGCGTCCTGCACACACCCTTATGAATGACATTTCAAACCTCTGCAGGAGTGAAGGGAGCTTCTCGGGGGGTTCAAGTCAACTGCATTCTCTCTCTTGCAGAGCACCCCCCACCCCCATCAGTCCTTTAAAACAGAATCCTAATACAGTCAAGTCCTAATTAATCTTCAAGGGTTTAGTCATGAAACAGCCTTTTTATCCTTTAATGGAAACTGCAACAGTGATAATGGTGTCTCTTTAATATCAGCTGAACACACAGCCTTCCATCTCTCTGCCTCAAAGGTGAACACGCACACGCGCATACATGTACATACGCAGAGGGGAAAAAAGAGAAAATTTGCATTTTCCCCATAAAAGCGTCTCTCCCTGCCCCCTCCCCCACAAGCCCCACATACAGTTTGCCCCATGAGGGGCTCTCCATCAAAGCCATTTGTATTAGGAATCCAAATGCGGAAAGAAGGGAAGAGAATTCATTACTGTTTAAATGATTTTACAACAACAGTTACTCAAAGCAGCAGAGGGGCAGAAACAAAATCAGACAGGAGAATAACAGCTCATGTTTTTCTGGCATTTTAAGGTCTATGATGTACTCTATGCAGCAAAATGTCGGACTGGTGGTCGTGAGGGGAGAAAGGGATACCGAGGCAGGAGATGAGGTGATGAAAGGTTACGTTACCTTTGCCTTTCTGGATTAGTGCTAGGATCCAGTGAATTTCTGGGTCCCTGGCTCAGGCCCTCATCAACTTTCTCCTGGGCGATGGTGAAGGCCTACAAAGTGGACCCCCTGCCTCCACCCTCTACAGTTCATCCTCCACAATAGCTGCCTAAGGCATTTCCCCTAAGTACAGTCCAGCCCACGTCACTCCCCTGCTCCATCAACTCCAGGGGCTCCCCACTGCCTCTGGGATCAAGGGTAAGCTCTTCTGTTGGGCACAGCCCCTTCCTGCTCTGTCCCCAGCCTACCCTTCCAGGCTCAGGACATTCCACACCTCTTCATGAATTCAGAAAAATAGCCTATGCCACATTCCAGCTGTCTTCTCTGCTTCTTTGTACAGGTCACTCCCCTCACCGTGCCTAGAACGCATGCCCTTCTATCTTCCATCTCTTAGAACAGCTATTTTTCTTCCAGGTGCAGCTTGCATCATCTTCTACATGAGGCTCTATCTCACCCTCCAAGCTACTATTACTATGAATTCAGCCCATATATTCTCTTATATGGGAGAAGGAAATAGCCAAGCATTCCAGTACCTTTGCCAAGAAAACTACCACAGACAGCACGATCCACAGGGTCACACAGAGTCAGATACAACTGAATAACTGAATAGCAACAACTCTCTTCTATGAGGAATCAGCTTGGCACAATGACAAGAGAGCTAGGATGGTCTGGGTTCAAGTCTCGCCCCTATTCCATATTGGCTATATGACCCTGGGAAAGTCATTCAATGATGATGCACTGGATAAATTGCAAAGAAGGTGCCAAACAGCACTACTAAAGGGCCTTGCCTCCTCAGGAAGTTCCCTAGACCAGTGATAGCCCAGGCCGTCTTCATTTCTGTCCTATACTCTTAACTCTTAAGAGTGATGTTATCCCCATGACTCTTTTAGGGTAGGAACTGTTTAACTTCTGTCTCTATTTCTTTAGGGAAACCTGCAGCTTCAAGGCCGCAGGTTCCCCATCCCTGGCTAGTACATAACAGCTAATGAATACACATTTTATCATTCTCATTTGATGCATGAGGATGAGGCCCTCAGAGGCTAAGTGTCTCACTCCATAGAGCTAGTATGTGTTTGAAGTGGGACAGACAAAACCCCAAGCCTCCCTGACTCCAGACCTACTTCCTCAGTCTCTACATCATGCTGTCTATAATTTTTTAAGGATTCATGATATAATCAGGAGCACTAATTTCTCCACAAGGTGTAAGCCTCATGCCTCAGGAACCATTTTTCCTGGGCTTCACTGGGCAAAAATGTCTGTTACTCAGCGGCCAGACTTAAGATGATCATGTCAGAATGTGGCTAGGGCCCCACACTCCAGCTTACTTAGCAGTTTACTAGGCCCTGCCAGAGTCTGGGCAGAGGGAAGTGTTCTGGTGGGCCAAGCCCTAGTGAGCCCAAGGTCCCCTCCCCACCTTTCACACCAGCCATGGCTCTGCAGAGGAGGGGCAGCCCCTAACCTCCAGGATCTTAACAACCTCAAGATGGCCCAGCCACAAACCTCAAGGATGAGTGGACTAGGGGCTCATTCACACCAGCAAGTCAGACCCACCAAGGGCTCAGAGAGAGAATTCAAAATAGAAAAATCATAGGGTGAAAGAGGAGGGGGAGGATCATTTATCCCCACCTGGTATGGCTGAGCACAATTTACTTGGGAGGAGCCAGAAGCCCCACCAGCAGACCATGGCCACTTGTTCTAGGACTGAGGAGGAAAACCAGTGGAGAAAACCACTGGCTTTATAGTCAGAGATCTGAGTTCAAATCCTGCCTCTGACAATGTATGTGACCTTGGGAGAGTTGCTTTATCTTCCTGTTGAGTTTCAGTTTCCTCGTCTGTAAAGTGGGGGGTTTGGCCTAGATGGCCTCTGACGTCCCTTGCAGGTCTAGATCTAGCCTAGGAAGCAGATAAAGAAGTCTGGGGGAGTCCCATGACCTCCAGAAGTATGAGAGCGAGGGCTACATGCAGTAGGCCCAAAAAGCAAACTGGCCATAAATTCTTGTCCTGTTCCTGGTCCATCCTGCCACTAACACGGCCAAGGCTTTCCCAAACAGCACTGTCCTGACTCACTCCGCCCCAAACAGAACTGCTGCTGAGCACTGGTCTCAGTGTGACATTTGCGTTTTAAAACAGAGGCAACATAAGCCTCCAGAATACAATTAACACAAGTCAGGAATCCAGCCCTGTTCACAGCATGGCCAGGCATCCAAACTCTCTCTGCACTGTGGGAGTGCGGAGTCCCATGTGGAAGACTTGGAGTCAGAAGGGAGACTTC
Source organism: Vombatus ursinus (assembly GCF_900497805.2). Taxonomy (NCBI): domain Eukaryota; kingdom Metazoa; phylum Chordata; class Mammalia; order Diprotodontia; family Vombatidae; genus Vombatus; species Vombatus ursinus. Next base: position 6,619 of record NW_020947775.1, on the reverse strand, counting down.
ACATTGGAGCTGTGCTCCTTGCCACCTGTGTGGCCCGGAGCAAGCCGTTCCCTCAACCAGAAAATAAAGGCCGGTGGGAGATTGGGGTCAGTGGAAGGAAGGCCCCTCCAACGCTGAAACAAGGACTTACTGAGGGACTGAAGCCGGGGGCTCCCCCACACCGGGGGTCTGCAAGTGGAGGCCAGAAGACCTTTCAGGGACGCTGGAGAAGAGAACATGCCCCAACCCCCATCCAACTCTGGGAATGTCTGACCAGATGATGTGGAAGGTGCCTAACAGCTCGATAACTCTGGGATGTGCTGACTTGCTTCTGTTAAAATGTCCACCAGAACTCACCAAAGGGAGCAGCAAAGGCTTGACTTGCCAGAAATAGGAAGCCTTCCTGGCCACTCATTCCCAAGCCTGGCTCCTTCCATGGAAAGGAATGGGATTAATGTAAAAGAGGAGTCGGAGGGAAAGATGCGACAAGGATGCAGAGGCAGTGTGGGACAGTGGGAAGAGGTATCAAAGGACCTGGGTTTGAATTCTGGCTTTACCACCTACTAGGTGTGAGACCTTGGCCAAATCTCTTCACTTGCCTAGGGCTTCCTTTCCTTACCTGTCAAAGGAGAAACTTAGACCAGATGACCTCGAAGGTCTCCCCTGGCTCTAGACCCATGTTCCTAAGTCTTATCTACTGCTGAGCCCCAGAACGCCACCATTGCTCTAATTATCTAACACCTGGAACTGGAGAACGATGGAGACTGAGCAAGCCAGAAGACAGTTTTCAAAGCCGCCTGCTCCTGGCCAAAGTAGGGAGGAGCGGCATTTACCTCGGCAAAGATAGAAGGGAAAAAATAATCTTTAAGTTCTCAAGCAGCAAACATTTTGCCAGCAAATTCATCATGCCCCAGAAAGAGGAAACCACGAAGGAGGAAGATTTAAAGGGGTGGGGGTGTGTGTGTGTGTGTGTGTGTGTGTGTGTGTGTGTGTGTGTGTGTGTGTGTGTGTGTGTGTGTGCAAGGCGGGGGAGGGGGAGGTTTGGGAGACCCTGGAAAATATGCCTCCATCTGTAGTTAGCACAATGAAATGCGGTCACGCACAGCCACATGGGGTGGTATTGTAATCAGACTGAGGAATTTACTGCCGCCTCCCCGGCACTCTGTGCCCAGGGCTGACAGAAAAGACTGTTATCAGTCGCAAGCAGCTTTCCACGACCTCCCCCAACTCTGAGCCCTTTATCTGGAGGTGAGGGTCTCGGTTATGCGGAGATAAAACAAGCTGTCCCCCTCCCCTGGGACTGATGCACAGAACAGCAGAGCTTTTCTGGGGAGGAAAAAAAGAATAATTAAAAAAAATCCTACATACGCCCACCACCCACCAGCAAAATACACTCCTTTTGGCTTCTGGGAAAATCTGGCCGTGGGGATGGAGACAAAACTTCCTTGGCCTTCGCCCTTCCTTGTGGAATCGGCATGTCGGGACCATCGTTGGCCAGAGGAGATAATATAAAGCCCCAGGGTAGGGGAGGAAGGGCAGAAAGTGGAGGGGCCGAGGGGGAGAAGACTATATATATATAGAAGAAAGGCCACGTCCTTGAGATCTGAGCTGTGGGAATTCACCCGCACAAGGGACGCACTGGGCCTTGAAATTAACACAGACACACACCGCTCTGTGACCCGCAATCCACAAGATCAGCTGGTCTCACACCCCCCCTCAATCCCTGCTGCCTTCCGTTCCATTGTTCAAATAACTGCTGCTATGCTCGCACTCAGCCCCTCAATGAGGCTTAGGGAATGGAAAACACATTCCGTTCCCTTGTGGGAATGGAAAACACATACACACACACACACACACACAAACACACAGAGCCAGGATGAGGGATGTATCAGTCCTGTCTTTCCTTCTGTCTTTTCAACTCTGATTTGTTGTTATTGCTGAAGTACTGGCTCTGAATTCTTCACGGGATCCTCTAAGTCCTGAGTCCTACCTTCTATCCTGGAAGGGTTCTACATTCTCCTGTTCTAAGCCTGAAGATACTGCCACCCATATCCCAGGGCCAGCCAGCTCTGACTTTGATACCCTCTCACAGAAGGACAAAATCAAAAGTCCTCTCACACATTCTTACAGACTCTCATGTATCACGGGCCAAGCCTGCTTTCCTAGGTAGGCTTGCTCCTTCTTGTAGAGTGTAAGTCGTTTGAGAGCAGTGACTGTTTCATTTTGTCTTTTTTTTTTTTTTACTCTTAAGATCCTGAATTTAGAGCTGGAAATGATCTTAGAGGTCATCTAATCCAACTGCTTCTTTTTGAGGAAACGGAGACCTAAAGAAAGAAAGAAAGTGATGTGCCTGAGGTGGCAGAGCTGGGATTGGAACCTAGGTCCCCAGATGCAAAAACGAGTACTCTTTGGACTACAGCACTCACTGCCTGGCTTAAACCTAAGTAAGCTGTGGCTTGTCGATGCCTTAAGGGACTGGAGGTTCAGCAATTTGCTCTGGGTCATTCAGTGTCAGAGTGAGATCACAGAATCAGAGCCCTGGAGGTGGACAGGATTACAAAGGACACAGACCAGCCCTTTCATTTTATAGAAAAGGAAACAGAGAGAGGTCAGATGACTTGCCCAAGGTCAAAAGGTAAGTAAGTGACAGGGTTTGTTATTTGAGCTCAGGTCTTTTGAATCCAAATTCAGAGCTCTCGACCACTGCCAAATCTACCTAACTCCAAGGCCAGCATCCTGTAGCCTTACATTCAGATAGGGTAGGGGGAGGGCCTGGACCTGTTTTACTTCACTGCAAATTCCCTCTACAATCACTGCAGGTTGGCAGCTTCTCAGCCACTTAACAGTTTGAGTGGGTTGCCCAAGGCACTTAAGGTGTAGGTGATTTGTCCATGGTCACAGAATCAACATGTATCAGAGGCAGGATTTGAACCCAGGTCTTACCAGTTCTGAGGTCAGCCCTCTATCTATTAAGCCACAAAACATTCATAAAACTCTACAGGCTGAAGTTTAATACTTAAGGTACTACCACTCACATCCTAGGCCTATCCTGGGGTCACCTAGCCTTCTAGTTCAGATTAGGACTATTCTAGGTCACTGGTACCTAACTTAGTTGGGTTAATAACACCAAAAAGACGGTTAGGCTGAAGAAAGTAATCCTGGTTGCCTTCAACACCCTGAAGTAATTGAAGAAAGGATCTGCGAGGTCATTTAATCTAGCCTCCCAGCCCGAGGGTTGGTATCATGGTAGCTCTGATCTCAATGAAATGCTACTGCCTGATTTAACACCTGGACTGCTAGTGTGTTTGAAAAGCATTTATGTCAACAAGCATTCCTCCCTCGGGCAGGTGGGACCCAGTCCAAATTGGATTTCCAAGAGGGCTCTGGTCCAGCCACAGACAGCCAGAGTAAGGAAGGCAGGCAGCTAGAGGAAATCTCCTGAGCTTTGGATCCAGGCTTCTGGGGAATACCAGAGCGCCCTCGTTCACACAGGAAGGAATCTGGGGACCAAGACCTGATGGGAATGGACAGTATTCAAGTCTGTGGCTGTCCTGGGAGAGAAATACAGCTAAGAACTCCCAGCCCCTTAAAGACAGCAGAAACTTGGTGGAGTGTCTTTGAATAATCCTAACACTAAGCCAGGTCTTTGTTATCACCTTCCCTCCAAAAATGTAATCAAAGGATAATGATCCAAAACATGAGATCCTACTCAGGATGGAACTCAGGTAGACCACCGGATTGGGAGTAGGACCCCTGAAAACTATTACTGGAGCAATCTGGGGGAAATTGAGTCACCTTTGGGTGCTTACATTTTGTAAGGGAGAAAAGGAAGGAGAGAAATTCTTATCTTTGACTTCTATAGGAAAAAAACCAGATTTCGACACAAAAGAGCTTGGGAGCCATCTAAGGGACTGTGTAACAAAAGCCAGTATTTCCATAATGCTCTGATGCTTACAGGGGGTTCTCTCCACTGTGTTTGAGAGCAGATGCTGGGATTTCCTCCTCTCTCCACTCTCTAGATGGCGAAACAGAGGAGCAGAGGTAAGGGAAGAGGCAGGATCTGATCCAGAGGAGAGCTTGGGTTTGAATCGAGGCTCTCTCTCCATTCAGGACCTCAGTTTCCTTACCTGTTCAACAGCTCTCTAGGATGTTCTGGCAGGTAATGCTGAGTTGGCACTCAAAGCCCTTGGCACTCAGAAGGACCTGTGCCCCCTCGTGCTTGGCTGGCAGAACCCTGGAGGTTGGCCGGGGCTTTTTCAGGAGGGTGCTGGAGCTCCTGAAGGATCTAAGCAAACTCCGACGGGCCCAGAAATGGGCTCCATGTCTCTCCTCCCAAAACCAGCCCCGCAAAGGGCTGAGACACTCAGAACCAGAAAACTGGCCAGCAGGCAATCAAGGTTCTGGCCTAAAGCAACTTACAAAGCCAGGCAAAGAAGGGATGAAAGGAGGGCTGGCAGCGAGCGCGTCGGGAAGGGCTGGGAGATCCTGGAAAACTAGGAACTCTATGCCGTAGCCACGAGTGGAAGGGCTGAATGCTGAGATATGCCAAATGAAGCCCCTGTACTGACAGGAGGCTGCTACACCTGACAGGCAGGGAACGGGGAAGAGAATGAAGGAAGTTTGTCAGCCAAGAATGGTGGGAAAGAAGACGGCCAGTCATGAGGTGAGGAGGGGGAATAACTGACTGACGGGCAGCTCTGGGAGGCAGAAGAAAGCAAGAGAGGAGCCGACCCACTGGGAAGAAATCCTGGGGAGAGCCCGAGGAGCACAAGGACTGGAGTCCCACGGGATGGGCGGGCACAGGCAGGTTGGGATCTGCCCCCTCTTCCTCCTCTTCCTCCTTCTTGGAGGGAACGTACGTGCGGAGGAGATCACAGGGCCAGGGGAGGATGGGGAGGAATCCCTAAACCTCGTCAGGATGGCTTTCTCTCTTCTTACCCCAAGAGCAGAGAGAAGCCAGATGCTGAACAAGGAACACCGAAGCTTTACGCTGAAGCCGAATCTCGGGGAGCCCTGAGGAAACCCCCGCCCCAGCCTGACGCCCTGACCTCAGGCTCCCACTCTTACCAGCCTCAGTCTGAGCTGCCTCTTCTCCTCCAGGTTTGTCATCTTGTTCTTTGGTCTGAGGGAGGTGGCCAGAGAAGACCCCCATTGGTGCCCATTCCAGATACAAGGGAACATCATGGAACTGTAAGGATGGACAGACAGAGAGACATTGGGAAGGAAGAACTGGGAAGTGTCTCCCAGAGAGGGAGGAACAGGGAAATCAATCAACAAATGCTGAGCCCCTACTATGTGCCACGCATTGTGCTAAGGTGTTATTCGAGGAGCCTCGCCCCCACAGAGGGACAGCAGAAGGGAGAAGCTTCTCTTTCAAGATCTGTCCTACTGTGAGACTCACGCATGTCTTCCAAGACATGACTGTCATTAGTAATTTTAATGACACCCGTGAAAAGTGTCAGAGAAGGCTCTGAACTCTTATAAAGCAGTTCAGGGGAAGGTGACTGCTCTGCTTGGTGTGCGCATGACACATACACCACTACACACACTGCACCACAGAGGTGTACAGTGTCGGACACAGGACAGACTGATGGACTTAGCAATAAGAAAGACACGGGTTCAAATCTTTCCTCCAACATCCACTAGCTCCGTGATCCTGGGCAAATTACTCCTCCTCTCTGAGTCTCAGCTTCCCCATCTGTCAAATGAGGGTATTAGCAGCGGGTTCCTGGGAGGATGCAAGGAACCGGGCTTTGCGTGAGCCGGAAGGGCCTTCAGAGACAGTCTGGTCCAACCCCTTCCTTACACATGAGGACAAGAAGGCCCAGACAGGGGAAGCACCCAAGGTCACTCAGACACTAAGAGCTCCAGGGAGGATCTGAACCGAGGTCCAGACCTGGTGCACCGAGCTCCTTCAGAAGCAGAAGGCGGCTCACTGCTCCAGACTCCCTGGTGAGGAGTGTACCTTGGAATAGGCCAGGCTGGTGAAGCCTCTCCTGGCTTCCAGAGGCTCCAGGTATTCCACGATGGCCGTGATGCCTCCCTCGGGCAGCAGTACGCGGCCCAGGCTGCCGTAGCGGCTGAAGATCTCCTGCAGCTCAGAGGCCCGTGTCCCTGCAGGGAGGTTCTTTACTAAAATCACAGACTTGCTCCTCTCCCCGGCAGCCTGTGGAAGGAAGGCAGACAGAGAGAGAAGGAATGAAGGAAGGAAAAGAATAAGGCTTCCCATGTGCTAGAATAAGAAACGAGGGTGCTTGCCGCCTCACCCTGGAACTACCCTCAGGTTCCAAACCCCCCATGGACCCTTGACAAGTCTCTCAGATTGAGAAACTTAGTCCACTTGGAGGCTGTTCAGGAAGGGCTCTGCTGGGTCCTCTATGCTGTTCTATAGATTCTGAGAAAAAAATGTTAAAGAGGGAAGACTGCTGATGCGTGGGGGACTTCAGAGCAGGACTGACGAGAAGCAGCCGGCAGTGGAAAGAGCTCTCCCTGCCCTGCCACGCAGGCACTGGCTGAGCAATCGGACAAGATATGGCCCCTCACTGGGCCATGAGACTAAGCCATCTAAGGCCATCCCTTCCCTCCTAGCCCTAACATTCCCTGTTCTAAGGCCCCTCCCAGATCTGACATTCCCTGTTCT
>NW_020947774.1:0-2282 GCF_900497805.2 Vombatus ursinus | reverse complement strand
AATGTTGCTATGAATATTTTGTTATATACCTAGGGGTGGGGAACCTGTGGCCTTAAGACCATAGATCTGCCTGACTCAGCTACACCAGAGGTGTCACACTCCCAGTTAGCAGGCTGCAAGTGGCCAGAAAAACACCTCAATGTAGCCAGAACCAGATGAAAATGTAATTAGAAAATGTTTAACAAAATAAATTAAAAATAAAATACAATATAGATAATGTTAATTTGTAGTTTTCTAAGTCAATATGTGGCCTGTTGGGATCTGTTTCTATTTGAGTTTGACACCACTGTGCAACATCATGCTGCCCAATGGTAGGTACTGATTGGTTGGTTGGTTGGTTATTGTCCTTCATTCTCAAAGAGGACCAAAATGACATCACTATGTTAGAGTTAAGTTACAGTACATCCGACTGTGGCTGCAGACCAATATGAGCTCGGAATGCTCTATCACACGTTGGGCACAAATAGTCCATGCAAGCATTTGGGGTGAATTCTCTAAAAGTGTGCATCTTGCATTTCTTCTAAGATACTTGAATTCTGCTTTCCTTATAGAGCACAACTCCTTCTTTGATGGGGGCATGCCATGCTGGGTGGTTCTGTGCCAGTGTCTCCCACGTCATACAATCAGTTCCAAAGTTCTTAAGAGAGACGTTGAGAATGTCCCTATATCACTTCTGACCATCATGTGAGCTCTTGCCCTGGGTGAGTTCTCAATAAAATAGTCTTTTTGGCAAGAATATGTTTGGCATTCTAGGTCCTCGAGTGCAGCCCTTTGACTAAATCCAAACTTCATTAAGTTGTGTGGTCTTGAGGCTGTGTATGCTTTGGAAGGGACAATAACCATCTAGTCCAATTCATAAAGGAAGCCCTGTTATAATAATGGTATAGATACATAACATTTGAAGGTCTGCAAAGAACTTTACATATGTTATTTTGTTTGATCCTTACAATAACCTTGGGCTATTATTATCGCCATTTTATAGATGAGGAAACTAAGGCTAAGAGAGGGTGATTTGCCTGAGATTACACAACTAGTAAGTGTCTGAAGGAAGACTTAAACTCAGGTCATTCTGACTCTGAGTCCAACATTCTACCACTGTACCAACTAGCATACTACAACATGCCCTCCAAGTGGTTATACAAAAGGATAGTATTTAACTATCTATACGGAGTAGTTAAGTAAAATCCCATCTGTAGGGCATGTCACTTCATCTCTCTGAGATTTAGTTTCCTTTTCTGTAAAATTTCAAGGTTGAACTAGATTTCAAACATCCCTTGCCAGAACTGAGACTCTATGATTGGCAGTACAAAGCTTAGGCATCAAAGCTACCCTATATAAAACACATGGGAGGGTTTCTATGTGCTTAAATAGACTATTGTCCTCACCTAGACTGTTGTCATATCTCTACTTTGATAGGAGACCCTCCCTGTTCAAAATCTCACTCACAACTTGGAATACTGTTAGGCATCTGCCAACTTAGCCTTCCTTAGCATTACTATACATAATTACAACAGACATTGAATTGCTTTCTAAGTTTTTAGAATTGAAGGCATAATAGCCCACTCCTCATAATAGATAGATCTGAATGAGTCATATAACTGGACTCAAGAGGTAGTTTTCTATTGTTAACAGGGCAGGACCCCTTGATTCGAAACTGATTTGTCCCTTAAAGACAAGGGACAAAAGAAACAAGCCTTGTGTTGCTATAAAGCTTGGAATGCAGAGATAAAGGTGTTGCCTCCAATCTTCAGTGCAGCTGAGGAATGGGCATAGCAAGAAAGAACAGGATTTGGAGTATGTATGTGACCAGACCTGACTGATAGGAGAAGACAGGGTTTAAAGACAGAGATCTCTTTTGTGGGAGCTTTTTTGGCTTTCGCTCTCTCTCTTTCCTCATGGGCAAAGGAGCAGAAATCAGTGTTCTGTAGCTCTCTAATCTTGGTTTCTCTCTGTCTTCTTTCTCCTGGAAGGCAAAACAACAGCTCTTCCTCCTCTCCTTCATGGAGGAACAGAACCTTAGGGAGCAGCACTGATCTTCCTGGCTTCTTTTCTGTGCCCCATTTCTGGCAGACCCTAGGCTCTTCTGCTCTTCTGCAGTGGCTACATCTACTATGTAGCATCTCTATGCCCATGACTGATAACCCATTTCTACAAAGGATCACAGATCTAGACCCGGAAGGAACATCAGAGGATATCTAGTCCAATCCCATCTTTTCACAGATGAGGAAACTATGGTCCAGGGAGGTCACACATATAGTAAACATCAGAAGTGGAATCTGAAC
>NW_020947773.1:0-3030 GCF_900497805.2 Vombatus ursinus | reverse complement strand
TCGGTAGAGCTCAGCTTGCTAAGCATCAAATTGTTCACTGCTGGGGAATTCCCATGGTAAAGGTAGCAATCGTGAAAGAAAGGCAAGCATACAGCTTAAAGTTAGAAGCACTCCTCTGACTTCTACTAGAAAAATGGAGAAGCGTCTTCCCTATCCTCAAAGGCCACATGCCCTTTGGTTAATAGGATGCCTCTTTGCACTTAAGAATACTTATACAGCAACTTGGAAACAAATATAAACAACTATAGTATAAAGAGGGTAATGACATTTGTTTCTCCTGTGTTTAGTCTATTTTTCCTATTTAGATCCAAAATCCCTCCAAGAGCAGAGACCATGTCTTTCCCATTAGGCTAGGAAATCCATGAAAGTATGAAACTCAACTTTTTAAAAGTATATTTTAGATAGCTTCAAGAAAACAATATCATTAGTTCTATTTCACAGATAAACAAAATGAGGTAAAGTTTACCTCTATGCCCTGTTGGCAAATAGCGGTAGAACAGAGCCAAAACTAGAACCCAGGATATCTTGATTTCTCATCCCCAGATCCTTTCCACCAGACCAGTGATTCTCAAATGTTTTCATCTTAGGACCCTTTAATACTCCAAAAATTATTGAGCAATCCTCTTCCCTAATCCCCCCACCAAAGAATTTTTGTTTCCATGAGTTATGTCTATTGATATTTACCATATTTGAAATTAAAACACCTCAGGATTATTATGAAAATAGTTTTGACCTTGTGGACTTTTGAATCCTGAATCATACTTGGAGAACTGCTGCCTAGGCCCATTCTGCTTCCCTAGACCAGGTGCTCTCTGAGGATCGGCAATATCTATTTTGCTTTCTTTGTATCTCCCTAGGTGCTGTGCAGTGGGAATGTGGCAGGCACTCAGTGAAAGTTTCATCACACAGACAGGATGTTAGCCCAGAGGAAGCAGGAAAGAGGGAAATTTACCCGAAGTACCAGCTTCATGGAGATGAGGCTATCCAGGCCTGAGCAGTCCAGCTGAAATCGCTGCTCAATGGTCATGTCTGCGTAGGTGAGGATCTGGCTCAAGGGAAGCTCCAGAATGCCCAGGGCACATTCTTGGTCATCATCAATCACCTGGAGGAAACAGTGGTCAGAACAAAGCAACCCTCAGTGGCTCCCTAAACTAAGTCTGTCATCTCCCATTGACCCAACACAGAACAACAACAACAGATGGGGATTAACATCTTGACCCTTCTAAGAATACTGTCAGAAAACGTGACATTGATAGAATCTTGGTTTTGTTCCATAAGAGTCTAAGCAGAAACCCAAACAAACCTTCAGATATAACTGTTCTGTGGCCACGCTGTAAACAAAGAACGTGAAGGCCTGACTCCAAACGGGATCCTTGCTGTTGGCACATGTCTGTGAACAAAGAAAACCTAATCAAGCCAACTCTCCATCACTCAGATGTTTAGCTATCCTTTTCCAGATTATCCAGGATCAGATGCACAACTACTCTTGAAACTATTATAGGTTTCAGACACAAAATTTCCTGGGTGAAGTGGGAAGGGAGATACCCTGCCAGCAGCATCCCTCTGACCTGTTCCTGCTCTCCACAACAGTCTGTCCTAAATGTGATCTTCAACCACTGATCTGGGAAACACACTTCTTGAAATCTATTGAGACGTTCCTTCTCAGCTTCTTCTACCACTGCAGGCAAACACTGGGGCAGACTGATTAATATGGGTCTTATTTCAAAAGTTTATAACCTATAAAACTGTGCATACCCTTTGATCTAGCAATACCACTGTTAGATCTACATCTCAAAGACATCCACAAAAAGGGAAAAGGCCCTATTCATACAAAAATATGTATAGCAGCTCTTGATGTGGCATCTTAGAATTGGAAATTGAAGGGATGCCCATAAACTGGGAAATGGACAAGCCATGGTATATGACTGTAATGAATATTACTGTGTTATAAGAAATGACAAGCAGGATGATTTCAGAAAAACCTGGAAGGATTTACATGAACTGACTGATGCATAGCAATGTGAACAGAGCCAGGAAAATGTTATACATAGTAACAGCAATATTGTTCAATGAAGAACTGTGAATAACTTAGCTATTCTCAGGAATACAATGATCCAAGACAATCCCAAAAGACTAATGATGAAGCTTACTATCCACCTCCAGAGAAAGTACTAATATTGTTTGACTGCAGATTAAAACATGTTATTTTTCACTTTCTTTAATTTTTTTCTTCTATTTGAGTCTTCTTGTACAAAATGACTAATACGGAAATGCTTTACATAATTACACATGTATAACCTATATCTGATTGTTTATCATTTCAGGTAGGAGGGAGGGAAGGTAGGAAGAGAGGGATAGAATTAGAACTCAGAGCTTTAAATAAAAATATTTTTTAAAATTAAAAAAATAAAGAAAAAGGAAAAAAAAGTCCTTCAAGCCACCTTGCAGTAAAGATGATTTTTTGCCACCTTTCTGTGGCAAAAAATTGTTTTCATGAAGACAGTTCATGCAGACAGTTCTCACATAGAAATAATCATGATTCTTAGGTGGCAGAATAGCATAAAATGATGGACTTCTCTCTCCTCTCCTTTCAGGCTCAGATAGAATTGCTATAGCACATTCCTACCTTACTTGTCTGAGTTGTCTGACCCACACACATCTCGACGTAGGCAGAGGGGTCTTTGTCCATTTTGTTCTGTGAATAAAAGAATCAAAAGGAACTCTTAAACACGTTGGTGGAGTTGGGAATTATTCCAACCATTCTGTATTTCAATTTGGAACTATTCAGGAGAAGTGACTAAATAGTCCATTCTGACAAATCCATTCTTAGGCAAAAACCATCCCACAGTAGTCAAAGACAAAACAAAGGTCTAAACAGTGGTAGGGAACCTGCAGCTTTGAGACCACATATGGCCCTTTAGGTCCTCAAGTGTGGCCCTTTGACTAAATCCAAACTTCTTTAAGTTGTGTGGTTTTGAGGCCGCAGGTTCCCCACCCCTAGGTATATAACAAAATATTCATAGCAACATT
>NW_020947772.1:0-3030 GCF_900497805.2 Vombatus ursinus | reverse complement strand
AATGTTGCTATGAATATTTTGTTATATACCTAGGGGTGGGGAACCTGCGGCCTCAAAACCACACAACTTAAAGAAGTTTGGATTTAGTCAAAGGGCCACACTTGAGGACCTAAAGGGCCATATGTGGTCTCAAAGCTGCAGGTTCCCTACCACTGTTTAGACCTTTGTTTTGTCTTTGACTACTGTGGGATGGTTTTTGCCTAAGAATGGATTTGTCAGAATGGACTATTTAGTCACTTCTCCTGAATAGTTCCAAATTGAAATACAGAATGGTTGGAATAATTCCCAACTCCACCAACGTGTTTAAGAGTTCCTTTTGATTCTTTTATTCACAGAACAAAATGGACAAAGACCCCTCTGCCTACGTCGAGATGTGTGTGGGTCAGACAACTCAGACAAGTAAGGTAGGAATGTGCTATAGCAATTCTATCTGAGCCTGAAAGGAGAGGAGAGAGAAGTCCATCATTTTATGCTATTCTGCCACCTAAGAATCATGATTATTTCTATGTGAGAACTGTCTGCATGAACTGTCTTCATGAAAACAATTTTTTGCCACAGAAAGGTGGCAAAAAATCATCTTTACTGCAAGGTGGCTTGAAGGACTTTTTTTTCCTTTTTCTTTATTTTTTTAATTTTAAAAAATATTTTTATTTAAAGCTCTGAGTTCTAATTCTATCCCTCTCTTCCTACCTTCCCTCCCTCCTACCTGAAATGATAAACAATCAGATATAGGTTATACATGTGTAATTATGTAAAGCATTTCCGTATTAGTCATTTTGTACAAGAAGACTCAAATAGAAGAAAAAAATTAAAGAAAGTGAAAAATAACATGTTTTAATCTGCAGTCAAACAATATTAGTACTTTCTCTGGAGGTGGATAGTAAGCTTCATCATTAGTCTTTTGGGATTGTCTTGGATCATTGTATTCCTGAGAATAGCTAAGTTATTCACAGTTCTTCATTGAACAATATTGCTGTTACTATGTATAACATTTTCCTGGCTCTGTTCACATTGCTATGCATCAGTCAGTTCATGTAAATCCTTCCAGGTTTTTCTGAAATCATCCTGCTTGTCATTTCTTATAACACAGTAATATTCATTACAGTCATATACCATGGCTTGTCCATTTCCCAGTTTATGGGCATCCCTTCAATTTCCAATTCTAAGATGCCACATCAAGAGCTGCTATACATATTTTTGTATGAATAGGGCCTTTTCCCTTTTTGTGGATGTCTTTGAGATGTAGATCTAACAGTGGTATTGCTAGATCAAAGGGTATGCACAGTTTTATAGGTTATAAACTTTTGAAATAAGACCCATATTAATCAGTCTGCCCCAGTGTTTGCCTGCAGTGGTAGAAGAAGCTGAGAAGGAACGTCTCAATAGATTTCAAGAAGTGTGTTTCCCAGATCAGTGGTTGAAGATCACATTTAGGACAGACTGTTGTGGAGAGCAGGAACAGGTCAGAGGGATGCTGCTGGCAGGGTATCTCCCTTCCCACTTCACCCAGGAAATTTTGTGTCTGAAACCTATAATAGTTTCAAGAGTAGTTGTGCATCTGATCCTGGATAATCTGGAAAAGGATAGCTAAACATCTGAGTGATGGAGAGTTGGCTTGATTAGGTTTTCTTTGTTCACAGACATGTGCCAACAGCAAGGATCCCGTTTGGAGTCAGGCCTTCACGTTCTTTGTTTACAGCGTGGCCACAGAACAGTTATATCTGAAGGTTTGTTTGGGTTTCTGCTTAGACTCTTATGGAACAAAACCAAGATTCTATCAATGTCACGTTTTCTGACAGTATTCTTAGAAGGGTCAAGATGTTAATCCCCATCTGTTGTTGTTGTTCTGTGTTGGGTCAATGGGAGATGACAGACTTAGTTTAGGGAGCCACTGAGGGTTGCTTTGTTCTGACCACTGTTTCCTCCAGGTGATTGATGATGACCAAGAATGTGCCCTGGGCATTCTGGAGCTTCCCTTGAGCCAGATCCTCACCTACGCAGACATGACCATTGAGCAGCGATTTCAGCTGGACTGCTCAGGCCTGGATAGCCTCATCTCCATGAAGCTGGTACTTCGGGTAAATTTCCCTCTTTCCTGCTTCCTCTGGGCTAACATCCTGTCTGTGTGATGAAACTTTCACTGAGTGCCTGCCACATTCCCACTGCACAGCACCTAGGGAGATACAAAGAAAGCAAAATAGATATTGCCGATCCTCAGAGAGCACCTGGTCTAGGGAAGCAGAATGGGCCTAGGCAGCAGTTCTCCAAGTATGATTCAGGATTCAAAAGTCCACAAGGTCAAAACTATTTTCATAATAATCCTGAGGTGTTTTAATTTCAAATATGGTAAATATCAATAGACATAACTCATGGAAACAAAAATTCTTTGGTGGGGGGATTAGGGAAGAGGATTGCTCAATAATTTTTGGAGTATTAAAGGGTCCTAAGATGAAAACATTTGAGAATCACTGGTCTGGTGGAAAGGATCTGGGGATGAGAAATCAAGATATCCTGGGTTCTAGTTTTGGCTCTGTTCTACCGCTATTTGCCAACAGGGCATAGAGGTAAACTTTACCTCATTTTGTTTATCTGTGAAATAGAACTAATGATATTGTTTTCTTGAAGCTATCTAAAATATACTTTTAAAAAGTTGAGTTTCATACTTTCATGGATTTCCTAGCCTAATGGGAAAGACATGGTCTCTGCTCTTGGAGGGATTTTGGATCTAAATAGGAAAAATAGACTAAACACAGGAGAAACAAATGTCATTACCCTCTTTATACTATAGTTGTTTATATTTGTTTCCAAGTTGCTGTATAAGTATTCTTAAGTGCAAAGAGGCATCCTATTAACCAAAGGGCATGTGGCCTTTGAGGATAGGGAAGACGCTTCTCCATTTTTCTAGTAGAAGTCAGAGGAGTGCTTCTAACTTTAAGCTGTATGCTTGCCTTTCTTTCACGATTGCTACCTTTACCATGGGAATTCCCCAGCAGTGAACAATTTGATGCTTAGCAAGCTGAGCTCTACCGA
>NW_020947771.1:0-3364 GCF_900497805.2 Vombatus ursinus | reverse complement strand
GCCATCTCTGTTTCTGGGGGCAGGTAGGGTTAAAGACTGCCCCCCCCTTTTCAGATAGGGAAATTGAAACAGAGAATATATGATTTGCTCAAGGTTGCTGAGTAATTGATAGGAATGGACACCAAGTCTCTTGACTTTCTAGTCCAACTCTGTCAGTGATGCTTTGTAAAGTTCAAATCACTTATACAAAATCCTGGAAGAATATTTCTATAACTGTGTGTACCAGTAGATCACACAACTCACAAACTCAGTAGTATGCTCTCTGTATGGCAGGGGTGGTGGAGGTAGGGGTGGGAGGAGGAGAAAAGACTGGTGCTTATTTTTATAATTCTGTTACTGTTTTTTTTAGGAACCTGTGGATTTTTGTATCCAAGTTCACAGAATTTGATGCTCGGAAACTACACAAATTATACAAAATGGCTCATAAGAAAAGATCTCAGGAGGAGGAGGTAAGATTCTTATTTAATCCTAATCTTAGAAAACAAAAAAAAAAAGCCCTAATCTTAGAAAACAAAAAAAAAAGCCTTTTGCAAGATGCCTTGATTTATTTTTCCCTGGAAAGACTGTGTTGTGTTTCACAATAATATATTGCCCTTCTCTTTCACCCTGCATAGGGGATCTGCAAAATTAAATATTATTAGCTGTAGTACAGCACACAGATCTAATTGTTGTTGTTCAGTCATTTTAGTCCTGTCCTAATCTTTGTGGCCCCATTTAGGGTTTTCTTGGCAAAGATACTAGAATAGTTTGCCATTTCCTTCTCCAGCTGATTTTACAGATGAGGAAGCTGATACAAACAGGATTAAGTGACTTGCCCAGGGTTACATAGCTAGTAAGTGTCTGAGACTAGCTTTGAACTCAGGTCTTCCTGATTCCAGGCCCAGTGCTCCATCCATTGTGCCACCTACCTGCCCCACTGGTCTAATGCAGGGGTGGAAAATGTGTGGCCTCGAGGCCGCATGTGGCCCTCTAAGTCCTCAAGTGCCGCCCTTTGACTGAATCCAAACTTCACAGAACAAATCCGCTTAATAAAAGGATTTGCTCTGTAAAACTTGGAGTTGGTCAAAAGGCTGCATCCATGGACCTAGAAGGCCACCCCACTCCTGGTCTAATGCAGTGTCAAGTGCATAAAAAAACAACAATCTTAAACCTCTACGAAGTGATTGTACCTCTTTAGCCATTATCCTGAAATAATCAAGTAGTCTTCTTACTTACATGTGATGTGTATGTGCACAGTGCCTAGCACAAAATATGCTTGACTAATTCTTGTTGACTTCACTTTTATAATAAACAAAAATTTTGAGATACTCAATTTGGTCAGAGTGTACATTTATTACCTGATGATCAGAGTCTAAGAAGGATAAAGCCTAAATACGTGTCTAAGAGAATATTTCCTATTATTCTCTGGGCTGTACTCAGTTCCCTTCTGCTTGTGCATAGGGTCCCTCTTACTCCATTATTTAGGAGACAGTATAGGTGTGGGTATGAAGAAGATTCCTCTGTTTTTCCTTTGTGGCAATGAAGAGAATTAAAATTGAATTGAAATAATTGCTCCTGCCAAAGGTATGTTCCTTGGAGAAACATGCCTATTTGTGGGGGGTAAGGTGATCTGCTGGATAAAGCCCAAGTAAGTAAAACCATTTAGTCAAGTCTTCTCAAAGGAAACACTAGCTATTTATTCAGCACTAAGTTAGGTATTGTAATCTACGGAGCACTGAAAAACAATATAACAAGTATTACATTTTGTAGTACAAATAAATATTATAGCAATTTTGAGGAAAGGAAAACTCATAGTGAACTAGAGTTGTCAAGGAAAGCTTCTTGGAGGGAGTAGGACTTTGGGTTATGTTACAGTGTTATCAGATTTAGAGCTAGAAGAGATCTTAGAGGTCAGCCACTTAGAGTACAGCCACAAAGATGAAAGAAGTTAAAGGAATTTCCCACAGTCACAAGAAAGTAAGTAGCAGAGCTGGGATTCAAACCCAGGTCTTCTGACTATAAATCCATTGCTCTTTCCAAAAAATAGCCATTCAAAACCAACTGCAATATTAATATACTTTGAAAAAAGGGGGATTTTAGTAATATAGACATCAAAAGTTGATGAAATAGACAATACAGAAAGTAATGAACTCATTACAATAGGTACTTATGAGTTTTAAAGTTCACTTTGTTAATTTACTTTGATAACTCTGAAAGGTAGAGAGAGGCAGGTTAGTTAGTTCCTGCTTGGTACACAGAGACTCTCTTTATTTTGCTTAGTTTAATAGGGATAGTAGTCCTTAGGATTTTAAATGGCTCTTAATGGTTTTTCTCTAACTTCCATAAGTTACCCAACCAATCTAAATGTAGGAATTCATGGATTTTTTCATCTGTTGTTATAGCAGATATGAACCATTGGAGTTATCCTTGCAGGAATGGATCAGAATTATGTTGGCGTATGTATTACTATTAGAGTGGCAGGTCTGACTTAAAATGAGGTATATGGGGTTTATACATTTCTTGCTACACCACAGTGTATAAATTACTTACATCATACTTATATGTATGATAATGAGTGGGCAAAATTCAATCAGACCAGTATAATTAAATCAATGCTCTCTCTTAATTCTTGAAGGTTTTCTATTTTATACCCTTTCAGGAGCAAAAGAAGAAAGACGACATGTCTGGCAGTAAAAAACCATTTCGTCCAGAACCTTCAGGCTCGAGCCGGGATTCTTTGATGTCTCAGTCTCATACACCTCACAACCTTCACCCTCAGAAGCTTCATTTGCCTCCTTCCCATGGACCACAGATGCATGGGCACCAGCGAGATAACTATGGTCACCCCAACAAGAGACATTTCAGCAATGCAGGTAGGTCCTTCAATATAGTTTTAGAACAGATGCCAAATTAAGAATTATTTCCATTCTTTAATGTCAGCAACTGAATCTTTGCTATACATTCTTCTACAGTGCTTTGAAAGTCAGAAAACTACTCCCTTATAAAGTTTTCACAGGAATTTGTTCCATAATAATTCTAGACATTACAGAGTTTTTCCTGATATTCAGTCGGTATCAGGTTCTTCATTAAATTTAGTTTTTGGAGCATCTGGAGGAATTTATCTGCTTACTAAGTGGATAAATTACTAATTTACTAAGGAAATGGGAATAGTCTGTTTCTTTCCTCTAAACTTTGTACTCATCACTCCCTTCCTTCTAGTACCCTTTCTTTTTTTTTACTAATTGGTAAATCCCTTTTATCTCCCCTAAGTGGTGAGCTCAAGAGGAAAGCCAAAGTGGCTTGATTTATTATGATGCTTAATGATACTACTACTACTATACTACTACTACTACTACTACTACTACTACTACTACTACTACTACTA
>NW_020947770.1:0-3883 GCF_900497805.2 Vombatus ursinus | reverse complement strand
CTACTACTACTACTACTACTACTACTACTACTACTACTACTACTACTCCTACTCCTACTCCTACTCCTCCTACTCCTCCTACTCCTACTGTATGTACTCTAAAGTTTGCAAATCACTTTAACAGATATCTCATTTTATCCTTACAACAACCCTGGGAGGTAAGTGCTACTACTAACCCCATTTACGGTTGAAGAAATGGATGCAGACAGAAGTTAAGTGGTTTATCCAGAGTCACACAGCTAGTAAGTGTCTAAGGTCATATTTGAACTCAGGTTTTCTTGACTCCCTGTCTAACACTTTATTTGTTACATTACCTAGTAGCTGCTAAATAATTTGCATTAAGAATTTCTAACATACCATAGATACTCAGATATTGATATTTCATGCTCATTGCCTTCTTTTCCAGATGCTTTGGAATTGTCTTCAGCAGTTGCTCTCTGTGTGTGTATGTGTGTTTTCTTAAATTGTATAGTCAGTTAGGAAAATAGCTTTTCATTTTTAGGTCCCTTGACTGTTTCTTGCTCAAATGAGTGAATTGAAGTTAGTCTCCTTGGTTGACTATTAGCATTTGTGCTAATTTAGATTCTCTCATATTTTTCTGTTATATAGATGTTTTGAAGTCATCATCTGTTGCTTCTATCAGAAAACATTACCTAACAAAATGAAAAGTCAAATTTCCTTTTGTTTGTGGTTTTAGTTTCTATCCATACATCCTTCTATTCAAGGCTGTGTTGATCCCTGGACTTCAATTCATATCAGCAGACATTTATTGCCTATGAGTTGCATGGTACTATGCTAGGTGTAGGGGGCTGTAAATATAAAAACCAAATAGTACCTACCGCCAAGATGCTTCCTGGAGGAATAGATGTATTGAAATAAGTCAACACAAAGTCTCTAAAAAATGTAAAGTATTTTAAAATAAGATTCAGAGCTAATAACTGAGGAGATTGGGAAAAGTCTCATGTAGTATGAGTTAACACCTGAGCTGTGCTTTGAAGGAAGCTAGGTGTTAATGGATTTGAGGAGAAAGTATATTACAGATGTAGAGTTGTAGTTGGGAGGGATTTGTGCAAAAGTAGAAGGTAATATGTCATCTTCAAGGAAGATGTAGTAGTCCAATTTAACTAGAACAGAGACTGCCTAAAGGAAGTAAAAGATGGAAAGGTAAATGGGAGCCAGATTATAGAAGGCATTGTTTTTGTTTTTTTCACAGTAAGAATTTCATATGAAATCATGAATCTTTCGTACTGCTCGCTTTTAAATGTGTATGTACACATATGTATACATATATACGAATTTTCTTCTGTTCATTTAAAAAATGTTCCTACCCACCCCCTTCCCCCGCCTTTTTGCATTGGTATTGTTGCTTCCTTTTCTGTTCCATCTACCTTTACCCCATTGCCCCCAGTTAAAGACTGAGTAGGGTAAATCTCTTGTAACAAATAATCATTGGGCAAAACAAATCCACATAATGACCATATCCAAAAACATACATCTCTTCCCACATCATTCCATTACTTCTTTGTCAGGAGATGGGTAACATGCTTCACCATAGGTCCTCTGGATACATTGCATGGTTGGCATTTATCACAGTTCTTAAATCTTTGAAAATAGTGCTTGGATCAAAGTTCTTTTTTTTTTTTCTTTTTAATTTCCCCTTACAGGAAACTTATTTTGCTTATAGCTATTTACTTCTCAGTATTATCTACTCTCTTGACCCCTTACATCATATTCCTAGTAGTTTCCCTGTTGAGTTTGATTTGTTTCTGCATCAAAGGGTAGGGGTGGGGACTGGGGGGTGGGTGGGTGGGTGGGGGTGTGTGTGTGTGTGTGTGTGTGTGTGTGTGTGTGTAAGAGACCTTCCTTTGTCTCAGGTAAAAGTGACGCTCCCCCCATGCCTCCTCTCCCCTCCCCCCAGCCCCTGCCTTCATGTTTGTGTTCTCTTCTCCTCACGCGCTCTAGTCGGTTGTGAGCATTAGCGGCTCCACTGCTTTCGGATGCATCACTACTCTAGTGTGTTCCTTTTTCATTAAAGCTGTCAGAACAGAATGAATCCACCCACCCTACCCACCCCCCGGTCTCCTATTTTTCTTTTTTGACGTATGGGATCTTTAATTGCCAAGGTGGGAATTTTGTGATTTGTTCTAAGGCATTAGGAAACCATTGAAGATTTTTGAGTATGGCTAGTGACATGGTCGGATCTGTGTTTTAGGAATATTAATTCTGCAGCTGTGTTGTAAATGGATTGGAGTGAGGATCATTTGGAGGTAAGAGGACAAATTAGGAAGCTTATTATAATAGTCCAGGGTTTGAGGGCCTGAACAAGGTTTTTGGCTGTGTAAGTCAGTTAAGAAGTATTTGTCTACTATGTGCCAGGCACTGTGCTAAATAGTGGAGAGACAGAGAGTGGCAAAAGACAGTCTGCCCTCAAGGAGCTTACAAATTAAAGGAAGAGACAATAAGCAAACAAATATGTATGAACAAGCTAAATACATGATAAATAGGAAATAACTGGAAGGGGGACGTCACTAGGTTAATTTGTGAGTACTGCTGTGTGGGGCTACAGTAGTTACGGAAAAATTCATCTTCGTTTACCCTTAGTTAAATACAATACAAAAAATCTTATTTTATTTCTATTTAAAGCAGAGGCAAATAATTATTAGGTTTTTGGGTATCAGATCTTGTGGGTATTAGCAAATAAATTTTTTAAATGTATACTGAGTATATTGACTTTAAATGTTCTAGAAGAAGAGAAGCAGGAGGTAATAAGTATTTGTATAGTGCTAGTTACTACATGCCTGGCACTGTTCTAGGCGCTTTAGAAATATTATCTCATTTGATCCTCACAACAACCCTGCGAGGTAAGAGCTGTTATTATCCCTATTTTACAGTTAAGGAAACTGAGGCAAAGGCACATTAAGTGACTTGTCACACAGCTGGTAAGTGTCCGAGGCTGGGTATCAACTGAGGTTTACCAGACTCCAGTCCCGGGGCTCCATGCACTCACCTCACCACCTAGCTGCATCACATAGGTCATGTATGCAGCTTTGCCAGGATTATTTCTTAGTGAAATGATATATCTTTTTTTATACTTGTCAATTTAAGAGAAAAATCATTTTATTATTGTATTCATCATGATATAGAATGATTTTATTTAAAACAATGAACTGCATTGTTAAAGCTGTGTTTCTTGATTTACTCTGAGTTTATAACCAGAAACCCTGTATTTGGCAGAATGGAGGATAAATTATTTAGCACCTAAGGATTAATTTAAAAAAGCACTTCGATGAATTAAAGCAAAACTTCTTATGGCCACAATAAAAATGTTTCAGCATCACAAAACTGACTAGCAGAAAAAAAGAACTATTTCACCCCCATTTGAAAAAAATTAATGTTAGATTTCTAAAATCTTGCAGATTTTAGTTTCTTTCTATCATTAAGTCCAGAGGCATAAAAGAAATCTTTGCTCATTAAGATTCTCAATTATAGTAGCAAAGTTCACAAAAACAAATGAACAGCACTGACTGAATACATCATGATTTTCTTTGAATCAATATGTCAAGTGAAATGATATTTTGCAGCTCTTCCTATTATCTCAAGATAGGCAGATAAATAAAACAGTAGCACTTCCTAAGGTTAGAGTTCAGTAGATTGCAAGAGGTTAATTCAATAATTGTTTTTAAAACTCTGGGAAGAGGAATTTAAGACAGACACAGCTTCTCTGTAAATAATGAATAACAAATTCTAAAGGAGAATAGATTTAATATTTTTCATGTGAAATTGGATTGGACTCTGGATTGGACAAAGATGAAGGCTTGCCATTGTCACCAGATTGGTTTTTTTTTTTCCTTATAGACCGAGGAGACTGGCAAAGAGAGAGGAA
>NW_020947769.1:0-3366 GCF_900497805.2 Vombatus ursinus | reverse complement strand
GCCATCTCTGTTTCTGGGGGCAGGTAGGGTTAAAGACTGCCCCCCCCCTTTTCAGATAGGGAAATTGAAACAGAGAATATATGATTTGCTCAAGGTTGCTGAGTAATTGATAGGAATGGACACCAAGTCTCTTGACTTTCTAGTCCAACTCTGTCAGTGATGCTTTGTAAAGTTCAAATCACTTATACAAAATCCTGGAAGAATATTTCTATAACTGTGTGTACCAGTAGATCACACAACTCACAAACTCAGTAGTATGCTCTCTGTATGGCAGGGGTGGTGGAGGTAGGGGTGGGAGGAGGAGAAAAGACTGGTGCTTATTTTTATAATTCTGTTACTGTTTTTTTTTAGGAACCTGTGGATTTTTGTATCCAAGTTCACAGAATTTGATGCTCGGAAACTACACAAATTATACAAAATGGCTCATAAGAAAAGATCTCAGGAGGAGGAGGTAAGATTCTTATTTAATCCTAATCTTAGAAAACAAAAAAAAAAAGCCCTAATCTTAGAAAACAAAAAAAAAAGCCTTTTGCAAGATGCCTTGATTTATTTTTCCCTGGAAAGACTGTGTTGTGTTTCACAATAATATATTGCCCTTCTCTTTCACCCTGCATAGGGGATCTGCAAAATTAAATATTATTAGCTGTAGTACAGCACACAGATCTAATTGTTGTTGTTCAGTCATTTTAGTCCTGTCCTAATCTTTGTGGCCCCATTTAGGGTTTTCTTGGCAAAGATACTAGAATAGTTTGCCATTTCCTTCTCCAGCTGATTTTACAGATGAGGAAGCTGATACAAACAGGATTAAGTGACTTGCCCAGGGTTACATAGCTAGTAAGTGTCTGAGACTAGCTTTGAACTCAGGTCTTCCTGATTCCAGGCCCAGTGCTCCATCCATTGTGCCACCTACCTGCCCCACTGGTCTAATGCAGGGGTGGAAAATGTGTGGCCTCGAGGCCGCATGTGGCCCTCTAAGTCCTCAAGTGCCGCCCTTTGACTGAATCCAAACTTCACAGAACAAATCCGCTTAATAAAAGGATTTGCTCTGTAAAACTTGGAGTTGGTCAAAAGGCTGCATCCATGGACCTAGAAGGCCACCCCACTCCTGGTCTAATGCAGTGTCAAGTGCATAAAAAAACAACAATCTTAAACCTCTACGAAGTGATTGTACCTCTTTAGCCATTATCCTGAAATAATCAAGTAGTCTTCTTACTTACATGTGATGTGTATGTGCACAGTGCCTAGCACAAAATATGCTTGACTAATTCTTGTTGACTTCACTTTTATAATAAACAAAAATTTTGAGATACTCAATTTGGTCAGAGTGTACATTTATTACCTGATGATCAGAGTCTAAGAAGGATAAAGCCTAAATACGTGTCTAAGAGAATATTTCCTATTATTCTCTGGGCTGTACTCAGTTCCCTTCTGCTTGTGCATAGGGTCCCTCTTACTCCATTATTTAGGAGACAGTATAGGTGTGGGTATGAAGAAGATTCCTCTGTTTTTCCTTTGTGGCAATGAAGAGAATTAAAATTGAATTGAAATAATTGCTCCTGCCAAAGGTATGTTCCTTGGAGAAACATGCCTATTTGTGGGGGGTAAGGTGATCTGCTGGATAAAGCCCAAGTAAGTAAAACCATTTAGTCAAGTCTTCTCAAAGGAAACACTAGCTATTTATTCAGCACTAAGTTAGGTATTGTAATCTACGGAGCACTGAAAAACAATATAACAAGTATTACATTTTGTAGTACAAATAAATATTATAGCAATTTTGAGGAAAGGAAAACTCATAGTGAACTAGAGTTGTCAAGGAAAGCTTCTTGGAGGGAGTAGGACTTTGGGTTATGTTACAGTGTTATCAGATTTAGAGCTAGAAGAGATCTTAGAGGTCAGCCACTTAGAGTACAGCCACAAAGATGAAAGAAGTTAAAGGAATTTCCCACAGTCACAAGAAAGTAAGTAGCAGAGCTGGGATTCAAACCCAGGTCTTCTGACTATAAATCCATTGCTCTTTCCAAAAAATAGCCATTCAAAACCAACTGCAATATTAATATACTTTGAAAAAAGGGGGATTTTAGTAATATAGACATCAAAAGTTGATGAAATAGACAATACAGAAAGTAATGAACTCATTACAATAGGTACTTATGAGTTTTAAAGTTCACTTTGTTAATTTACTTTGATAACTCTGAAAGGTAGAGAGAGGCAGGTTAGTTAGTTCCTGCTTGGTACACAGAGACTCTCTTTATTTTGCTTAGTTTAATAGGGATAGTAGTCCTTAGGATTTTAAATGGCTCTTAATGGTTTTTCTCTAACTTCCATAAGTTACCCAACCAATCTAAATGTAGGAATTCATGGATTTTTTCATCTGTTGTTATAGCAGATATGAACCATTGGAGTTATCCTTGCAGGAATGGATCAGAATTATGTTGGCGTATGTATTACTATTAGAGTGGCAGGTCTGACTTAAAATGAGGTATATGGGGTTTATACATTTCTTGCTACACCACAGTGTATAAATTACTTACATCATACTTATATGTATGATAATGAGTGGGCAAAATTCAATCAGACCAGTATAATTAAATCAATGCTCTCTCTTAATTCTTGAAGGTTTTCTATTTTATACCCTTTCAGGAGCAAAAGAAGAAAGACGACATGTCTGGCAGTAAAAAACCATTTCGTCCAGAACCTTCAGGCTCGAGCCGGGATTCTTTGATGTCTCAGTCTCATACACCTCACAACCTTCACCCTCAGAAGCTTCATTTGCCTCCTTCCCATGGACCACAGATGCATGGGCACCAGCGAGATAACTATGGTCACCCCAACAAGAGACATTTCAGCAATGCAGGTAGGTCCTTCAATATAGTTTTAGAACAGATGCCAAATTAAGAATTATTTCCATTCTTTAATGTCAGCAACTGAATCTTTGCTATACATTCTTCTACAGTGCTTTGAAAGTCAGAAAACTACTCCCTTATAAAGTTTTCACAGGAATTTGTTCCATAATAATTCTAGACATTACAGAGTTTTTCCTGATATTCAGTCGGTATCAGGTTCTTCATTAAATTTAGTTTTTGGAGCATCTGGAGGAATTTATCTGCTTACTAAGTGGATAAATTACTAATTTACTAAGGAAATGGGAATAGTCTGTTTCTTTCCTCTAAACTTTGTACTCATCACTCCCTTCCTTCTAGTACCCTTTCTTTTTTTTTACTAATTGGTAAATCCCTTTTATCTCCCCTAAGTGGTGAGCTCAAGAGGAAAGCCAAAGTGGCTTGATTTATTATGATGCTTAATGATACTACTACTACTATACTACTACTACTACTACTACTACTACTACTACTACTACTACTACTA
>NW_020947768.1:0-3890 GCF_900497805.2 Vombatus ursinus | reverse complement strand
CTACTACTACTACTACTACTACTACTACTACTACTACTACTACTACTCCTCCTACTCCTACTCCTACTCCTCCTACTCCTCCTACTCCTACTGTATGTACTCTAAAGTTTGCAAATCACTTTAACAGATATCTCATTTTATCCTTACAACAACCCTGGGAGGTAAGTGCTACTACTAACCCCATTTACGGTTGAAGAAATGGATGCAGACAGAAGTTAAGTGGTTTATCCAGAGTCACACAGCTAGTAAGTGTCTAAGGTCATATTTGAACTCAGGTTTTCTTGACTCCCTGTCTAACACTTTATTTGTTACATTACCTAGTAGCTGCTAAATAATTTGCATTAAGAATTTCTAACATACCATAGATACTCAGATATTGATATTTCATGCTCATTGCCTTCTTTTCCAGATGCTTTGGAATTGTCTTCAGCAGTTGCTCTCTGTGTGTGTATGTGTGTTTTCTTAAATTGTATAGTCAGTTAGGAAAATAGCTTTTCATTTTTAGGTCCCTTGACTGTTTCTTGCTCAAATGAGTGAATTGAAGTTAGTCTCCTTGGTTGACTATTAGCATTTGTGCTAATTTAGATTCTCTCATATTTTTCTGTTATATAGATGTTTTGAAGTCATCATCTGTTGCTTCTATCAGAAAACATTACCTAACAAAATGAAAAGTCAAATTTCCTTTTGTTTGTGGTTTTAGTTTCTATCCATACATCCTTCTATTCAAGGCTGTGTTGATCCCTGGACTTCAATTCATATCAGCAGACATTTATTGCCTATGAGTTGCATGGTACTATGCTAGGTGTAGGGGGCTGTAAATATAAAAACCAAATAGTACCTACCGCCAAGATGCTTCCTGGAGGAATAGATGTATTGAAATAAGTCAACACAAAGTCTCTAAAAAATGTAAAGTATTTTAAAATAAGATTCAGAGCTAATAACTGAGGAGATTGGGAAAAGTCTCATGTAGTATGAGTTAACACCTGAGCTGTGCTTTGAAGGAAGCTAGGTGTTAATGGATTTGAGGAGAAAGTATATTACAGATGTAGAGTTGTAGTTGGGAGGGATTTGTGCAAAAGTAGAAGGTAATATGTCATCTTCAAGGAAGATGTAGTAGTCCAATTTAACTAGAACAGAGACTGCCTAAAGGAAGTAAAAGATGGAAAGGTAAATGGGAGCCAGATTATAGAAGGCATTGTTTTTGTTTTTTTCACAGTAAGAATTTCATATGAAATCATGAATCTTTCGTACTGCTCGCTTTTAAATGTGTATGTACACATATGTATACATATATACGAATTTTCTTCTGTTCATTTAAAAAATGTTCCTACCCACCCCCTTCCCCCGCCTTTTTGCATTGGTATTGTTGCTTCCTTTTCTGTTCCATCTACCTTTACCCCATTGCCCCCAGTTAAAGACTGAGTAGGGTAAATCTCTTGTAACAAATAATCATTGGGCAAAACAAATCCACATAATGACCATATCCAAAAACATACATCTCTTCCCACATCATTCCATTACTTCTTTGTCAGGAGATGGGTAACATGCTTCACCATAGGTCCTCTGGATACATTGCATGGTTGGCATTTATCACAGTTCTTAAATCTTTGAAAATAGTGCTTGGATCAAAGTTCTTTTTTTTTTTTTCTTTTTAATTTCCCCTTACAGGAAACTTATTTTGCTTATAGCTATTTACTTCTCAGTATTATCTACTCTCTTGACCCCTTACATCATATTCCTAGTAGTTTCCCTGTTGAGTTTGATTTGTTTCTGCATCAAAGGGTAGGGGTGGGGACTGGGGGGTGGGTGGGTGGGTGGGGGTGTGTGTGTGTGTGTGTGTGTGTGTGTGTGTGTGTGTAAGAGACCTTCCTTTGTCTCAGGTAAAAGTGACGCTCCCCCCATGCCTCCTCTCCCCTCCCCCCAGCCCCTGCCTTCATGTTTGTGTTCTCTTCTCCTCACGCGCTCTAGTCGGTTGTGAGCATTAGCGGCTCCACTGCTTTCGGATGCATCACTACTCTAGTGTGTTCCTTTTTCATTAAAGCTGTCAGAACAGAATGAATCCACCCACCCTACCCACCCCCCGGTCTCCTATTTTTCTTTTTTGACGTATGGGATCTTTAATTGCCAAGGTGGGAATTTTGTGATTTGTTCTAAGGCATTAGGAAACCATTGAAGATTTTTGAGTATGGCTAGTGACATGGTCGGATCTGTGTTTTAGGAATATTAATTCTGCAGCTGTGTTGTAAATGGATTGGAGTGAGGATCATTTGGAGGTAAGAGGACAAATTAGGAAGCTTATTATAATAGTCCAGGGTTTGAGGGCCTGAACAAGGTTTTTGGCTGTGTAAGTCAGTTAAGAAGTATTTGTCTACTATGTGCCAGGCACTGTGCTAAATAGTGGAGAGACAGAGAGTGGCAAAAGACAGTCTGCCCTCAAGGAGCTTACAAATTAAAGGAAGAGACAATAAGCAAACAAATATGTATGAACAAGCTAAATACATGATAAATAGGAAATAACTGGAAGGGGGACGTCACTAGGTTAATTTGTGAGTACTGCTGTGTGGGGCTACAGTAGTTACGGAAAAATTCATCTTCGTTTACCCTTAGTTAAATACAATACAAAAAATCTTATTTTATTTCTATTTAAAGCAGAGGCAAATAATTATTAGGTTTTTGGGTATCAGATCTTGTGGGTATTAGCAAATAAATTTTTTAAATGTATACTGAGTATATTGACTTTAAATGTTCTAGAAGAAGAGAAGCAGGAGGTAATAAGTATTTGTATAGTGCTAGTTACTACATGCCTGGCACTGTTCTAGGCGCTTTAGAAATATTATCTCATTTGATCCTCACAACAACCCTGCGAGGTAAGAGCTGTTATTATCCCTATTTTACAGTTAAGGAAACTGAGGCAAAGGCACATTAAGTGACTTGTCACACAGCTGGTAAGTGTCCGAGGCTGGGTATCAACTGAGGTTTACCAGACTCCAGTCCCGGGGCTCCATGCACTCACCTCACCACCTAGCTGCATCACATAGGTCATGTATGCAGCTTTGCCAGGATTATTTCTTAGTGAAATGATATATCTTTTTTTATACTTGTCAATTTAAGAGAAAAATCATTTTATTATTGTATTCATCATGATATAGAATGATTTTATTTAAAACAATGAACTGCATTGTTAAAGCTGTGTTTCTTGATTTACTCTGAGTTTATAACCAGAAACCCTGTATTTGGCAGAATGGAGGATAAATTATTTAGCACCTAAGGATTAATTTAAAAAAGCACTTCGATGAATTAAAGCAAAACTTCTTATGGCCACAATAAAAATGTTTCAGCATCACAAAACTGACTAGCAGAAAAAAAGAACTATTTCACCCCCATTTGAAAAAAATTAATGTTAGATTTCTAAAATCTTGCAGATTTTAGTTTCTTTCTATCATTAAGTCCAGAGGCATAAAAGAAATCTTTGCTCATTAAGATTCTCAATTATAGTAGCAAAGTTCACAAAAACAAATGAACAGCACTGACTGAATACATCATGATTTTCTTTGAATCAATATGTCAAGTGAAATGATATTTTGCAGCTCTTCCTATTATCTCAAGATAGGCAGATAAATAAAACAGTAGCACTTCCTAAGGTTAGAGTTCAGTAGATTGCAAGAGGTTAATTCAATAATTGTTTTTAAAACTCTGGGAAGAGGAATTTAAGACAGACACAGCTTCTCTGTAAATAATGAATAACAAATTCTAAAGGAGAATAGATTTAATATTTTTCATGTGAAATTGGATTGGACTCTGGATTGGACAAAGATGAAGGCTTGCCATTGTCACCAGATTGGTTTTTTTTTTTTCCTTATAGACCGAGGAGACTGGCAAAGAGAGAGGAA
>NW_020947767.1:0-1809 GCF_900497805.2 Vombatus ursinus | reverse complement strand
TGTGTATGAGTGTGTGTTAGTGTATATGTGTATGTGGGAGTGTGTGTGTATGAGTGTGTATGTATTAGTGTGTTATATGTGTGTGAATGTGAGAGTGTGTGAGTGTGCTAGTGTGTATGTGAGTGTGAGAATGTATGTGCTAGTGTGTATATGAGAATGTTAGTGTGTATGTGTGTGAGTGTGAGAATGTATATGTTAGTGTGTATGTGTGTGACAGTGTGTTACAGTGTAGCACAAGTGTGTGTTAGTGTGTGTGTGTGTATTTGTTTTGGAAGAGAGGAGGTGGGGAGCATCGATGAGGAACTAGAAATACGTTAAAATTGGCCCTAACTCCACTAGTATTGGACACGATTTGTTGCTTTTCCTTAGATTTGTCTTTGTATGTTTTCCAATTGTGTGTTACCAATTTCAGGGAAATATTTTAAAATTTTATTGTTTTTGTTTCTGAAAAGGTACTGTTCAAATCCTGAAATTCAAAGAGACCTCCAGATTAGTTTCATTATACCAGAATTTCATTGTATCAAATATTGCTCAAAACAAATGGAACATTGATCGGGGCTTGGAAATGTTTTCATTGGAGTGAGAATTCAAAACTTTTTTTTGTGTGTGTGAGGCAATTCGGGTCAAGTGACTTGTCCAGAGTCACACAGCTGTTGAGTATTATGTGTCTGAGGTTGGATTTGAATTCAGGTCCTCCTGACTCCAGGGCCCGTGCTCTATCTACTGCGCCACCTAGCTGCCCCAGAATTCAAAACTTTGAAGAGTACACCTTGAACTGGTTCATGACCTATTCTCTGAATATAATCTAACAGTTTAGAGCCTATTTACACCTAGGATTTTTTTTTCTGATATTTTCAAGTTTAGGGGGATCATTCATAGGAAAAATCAGCAGAGGAATGCTATCTCTCAAGGACCTTGGTACTTTTCCTATCTTGGGTTCCTAAGAGATTTTACCTAAAGAGAGCTAGATAAAGAGCTTTCTTTTGATGCCAAAAGGGAACTCTAGGGAACTCTCTTTTACAGTAAGAATCAAATCCATAGCTCCTGGTAGCCATTAATTTTCTCTGGGGATGAGGTTAGCACTGTAAATAATAGCTTCCAAAAGAAAGGATGGGTAAATACTTTGCTTAGAGGGTGCCTGAACACTTCCTTTGTCTCCTTCCGGTTCTTTCAGACAAAGATCTCTTCTTTGAATGAGGTGATATTTAATGACAAGTGATTTCTTTGACCCTCAAAACTATGTATGCCTTATTCATTTCAGCTGTCTGCAGTTCAGCACATTAAGTAGATCTATGGGCCACTTAGACTTTGGCCTTCCTCTCTGGGTATGTGGATGAATGGGGATGTTTTGTATTCTTGAACTGATGAACTGATGCAGACAGATACATTTTAGTTGTGAGGGGTGGGTGGGAAGCAATGCGGGTGGGAGACAGGTGAGAGAATGGGAAATCCTGGGTTTAAAGGTGCAGTATGAGTCTCCAGGGTTCAGGATGAGGTTGAGGACCAGACGAACTTCACCTATTTCACAATTTTTGCCTAGGGCTGGTCTTGACCTGTATTAAAAGTAAACCCTATCATACAAAGAACAGATAATGAACTATACCCCCCTCCTTTTGGCAGAAATATGGGGAACCGTGGGGACAGAATGCTGCATTCACAATTACTTTATCGGTGGTTCAACCTTAACTGATATGGCAAAGAAGACACATACAGTGACAATCTCAGTGTTTTGTTTGTTAGGAGAAAGAGTTCAATTTGGGTTGGGGGGGGGAAGGTATATGCAGAAATTGCTATGAAATGAGAACAAAA
>NW_020947766.1:0-1808 GCF_900497805.2 Vombatus ursinus | reverse complement strand
TGTGTATGAGTGTGTGTTAGTGTATATGTGTATGTGGGAGTGTGTGTGTATGAGTGTGTATGTATTAGTGTGTTATATGTGTGTGAATGTGAGAGTGTGTGAGTGTGCTAGTGTGTATGTGAGTGTGAGAATGTATGTGCTAGTGTGTATATGAGAATGTTAGTGTGTATGTGTGTGAGTGTGAGAATGTATATGTTAGTGTGTATGTGTGTGACAGTGTGTTACAGTGTAGCACAAGTGTGTGTTAGTGTGTGTGTGTATTTGTTTTGGAAGAGAGGAGGTGGGGAGCATCGATGAGGAACTAGAAATACGTTAAAATTGGCCCTAACTCCACTAGTATTGGACACGATTTGTTGCTTTTCCTTAGATTTGTCTTTGTATGTTTTCCAATTGTGTGTTACCAATTTCAGGGAAATATTTTAAAATTTTATTGTTTTTGTTTCTGAAAAGGTACTGTTCAAATCCTGAAATTCAAAGAGACCTCCAGATTAGTTTCATTATACCAGAATTTCATTGTATCAAATATTGCTCAAAACAAATGGAACATTGATCGGGGCTTGGAAATGTTTTCATTGGAGTGAGAATTCAAAACTTTTTTTTGTGTGTGTGAGGCAATTCGGGTCAAGTGACTTGTCCAGAGTCACACAGCTGTTGAGTATTATGTGTCTGAGGTTGGATTTGAATTCAGGTCCTCCTGACTCCAGGGCCCGTGCTCTATCTACTGCGCCACCTAGCTGCCCCAGAATTCAAAACTTTGAAGAGTACACCTTGAACTGGTTCATGACCTATTCTCTGAATATAATCTAACAGTTTAGAGCCTATTTACACCTAGGATTTTTTTTTCTGATATTTTCAAGTTTAGGGGGATCATTCATAGGAAAAATCAGCAGAGGAATGCTATCTCTCAAGGACCTTGGTACTTTTCCTATCTTGGGTTCCTAAGAGATTTTACCTAAAGAGAGCTAGATAAAGAGCTTTCTTTTGATGCCAAAAGGGAACTCTAGGGAACTCTCTTTTACAGTAAGAATCAAATCCATAGCTCCTGGTAGCCATTAATTTTCTCTGGGGATGAGGTTAGCACTGTAAATAATAGCTTCCAAAAGAAAGGATGGGTAAATACTTTGCTTAGAGGGTGCCTGAACACTTCCTTTGTCTCCTTCCGGTTCTTTCAGACAAAGATCTCTTCTTTGAATGAGGTGATATTTAATGACAAGTGATTTCTTTGACCCTCAAAACTATGTATGCCTTATTCATTTCAGCTGTCTGCAGTTCAGCACATTAAGTAGATCTATGGGCCACTTAGACTTTGGCCTTCCTCTCTGGGTATGTGGATGAATGGGGATGTTTTGTATTCTTGAACTGATGAACTGATGCAGACAGATACATTTTGGTTGTGAGGGGGGGGTGGGAAGCAATGCGGGTGGGAGACAGGTGAGAGAATGGGAAATCCTGGGTTTAAAGGTGCAGTATGAGTCTCCAGGGTTCAGGATGAGGTTGAGGACCAGACGAACTTCACCTATTTCACAATTTTTGCCTAGGGCTGGTCTTGACCTGTATTAAAAGTAAACCCTATCATACAAAGAACAGATAATGAACTATACCCCCCTCCTTTTGGCAGAAATATGGGGAACCGTGGGGACAGAATGCTGCATTCACAATTACTTTATCGGTGGTTCAACCTTAACTGATATGGCAAAGAAGACACATACAGTGACAATCTCAGTGTTTTGTTTGTTAGGAGAAAGAGTTCAATTTGGGTTGGGGGGGGGGAAGGTATATGCAGAAATTGCTATGAAATGAGAACAAAA
>NW_020947765.1:0-7937 GCF_900497805.2 Vombatus ursinus | reverse complement strand
AAAAGAACCAGACAAGCTCAACTAATTTTGGTTTAAGTTTTTTTTTTCTTCTTACTACTTATATCCATCCTACAGTGGGGCTGTTCATAGTCTTAGAAAGAACTTAAAGCTAGGCGGGTACAGAAAGAGAATCAAAGGGCTGGCACAAGCTGTAGAGGGATGATGAGAGATAACCCTTGTAAAATTATAAAGTGGAAGAAATTTATAAGCTCAATATAAGTCAGTCAATGGAATGACATGGGAGCCTGAAATGAGAGAGGTCCAGGACTGGGCAGGCTATATGATGCAATGGATTTGGAGTCAGAGGCCTTGACTACCAATACCAACTCTGCCATTTAATACTGTGTGAACTTGGGTAAGCTACTTAACTTGTCTCTATTTATTCACTTGTAAAATTAAGGACCAGATGACTTCGAAGGTCCCTTCTATTTTGAAATCTATGATCCTATGATCAGGTAGGTGCTATTCCATTGTACTCTTTGCTGGTCAGACCAGATCTGTACTATTTTCTTTAGTTCTGAGCACCAAATCTTAAGGAAACTGAGAAGTTGGAAAGTATCTAGAGGCCAGTGATCTCAAGAGTGATGGAACTTAAGATCATCCCATGTGAAGACCATTGAAGGAACTGAAGATGTTTTACCTTGAGAAGAGGAGATGGGAAAGGGAACATGATAGCAGTCTTCAGGTATTTGAAGGGCTTTTAGGAAATAACCAGCAGATTTTATAGTGACAGCTGGGTGGTGCAGTGGCTTGGAATCAGGAAGATTTATCTTCATGAGTTCAAATCCAGCCTCATATACTTACTGGCTATGTGACCCGGGGCAAATCACTTAACCCTGGTTGCCTCAGTTTCCTCATCTGTAAAATGAGCTGGAGAAGGAAATGGCAAACCACTGTTTGCCAAGAAAACTCTAGATGGGGTCATGAAGAATTGGACATGACTAAACAACAACAAAAGCAGGTTTTAGAGGCTTGTATAAGGCCTGGTCCTTGTAACCTGATTTTGAAAAAATTGACCTGCACTAAAATTATAGAGCTCGAAAGGAGCTAAGAGAGCTTCTAGACCAAAGTCTTCATCTTACAGAAATGAATTCTTGAGTCTGGAAGATTAAAATGACCATTTTAATTCTCTATTGATCTTGGTGATGAATCCCAAGTAAAGCCAGATGCTCGCCGCAACCCTGGCCAAAACCATTTTATTACCTGAGCCAAATGGAGAGGGAATTAGCATGAGGGAAACAACCATTGGGGTTTGATTCTCAGGGGTTCCTTTCATCTTTACTCCATGCTTTGGATGATTAGCAAACACATAGAGCCTGATCTAGTTTTTCTGAAATTCACTAAGCGCAGTTCTTTTGGAATATCTAAGATTTTCCTTTGATGTGCCAGAAGGAGTAAAAACTACTGCAACAGAGTTCTTTTTCTTGTTTCCTCCTTCCTCAATTCTCATTGTTAAAGCACTGTTGTCCGTGGAATGGAAAGGAATGCTCCCATGGAAACACCCTATTTTTACTGCCATTAAAAAAATATTATGTCAAAACATGTGTCTGGGATGAGAATGTTTTCGGCTCCACCTTCCAGTGAGGGCTGGAGAGGAATCCTGTGATTTTGCCCTAAGGGGTAGGAATGGTGTGTCTGTAATGTACAATGAGAGACTTCCAATGGGCCCGCCAGTACCAGAAGACTGATACTCATCTGCAGGGAATGGTTTAGGTAACACCTAGATCCGTGATCTCAGATTCACCACCAATTTGCCATCAGTCTCCCAAGGTGTATGTGGTATATATACACATTATATATAAGTATATATTTGTGAGCACACAATGTATATATAACATGAACATATTTGCATATAAAATGTACATGTGTAAATGGTTGTGATATATATACACAGGCATGTATGTGTGTGTCTATGTTTAACAGGGATACGGGCTTAAACTGTGGTTTCACTGATATAGGAAACTCAGAGATGAGGAAACTCCCTCTACCAATGTAGGTTGGAACCTTCTGTGTAACCTACAGTTTTAGAGCATTGAGACTTGCTTAAGAGAGCAAGGGACTTGCTTAAAATCACATAATCAGTATGTATTAAAGGTGGTACTTGAACTCAGATCTTCCTGCCACAGAGGTCAGCTCTCTTTTTACTGCTTTATGCTGCCTCTCACATATATACTTACGTAAGTATTCATATATCTATATATATATATATATATTCCTATGCACATGTGTAATATATATACTTACACATACACAATATGTATGCATGTGTATATATACATATATACATGCACACATATATGTATATACATTTATTATACATGTGTATAAATATACATTTATACTAATGAATATAGACATATATAGGTATGTACTATACTTGGTTTGGGGCAGCTAGGTGGAGCAGTGGATAAGAGTGCCTGGCCTGGAGTCAGAAAGACCTGAGTTCAAATTCAGCCTCAGACTTTTACTAGCTGTGTGACCCTGGGCAAGTCACTTAACCCTGTTTGCCTCAGTTTCCTCACCTGTAAAATGAGGTGGAGAAGAAAATGGCAAACCATTCCAGTATCTTTGCCAAGAAAATTCCAAATGAGGTCACGAAGAGTTACACATGACTAAAATCACTAAACAACAACAATATCAACAACTTGGTTCAGTAGAATGTGTCATTGACATGTCTTTGAGAGGAGATACTTTGATAGAAGTAGCACCAATAGGTGAGTACTACAAATTTAAACATACAATTTGAGTTTAAGACCACTGATCCAGGTAACCTAGTAAAGTTCATTCCAGGCTAAGTTCATGAGCAAGATATCCAAAAGAGCAGTGAGTGAGTGACACATACTTCTTGGTTTTAAAGGGATATTCAGCAGTTCAGAAAGTTTAATTGTCTACTTCTTGAATGAAATGAATGAAGCAGTGCTGTGCAGCTAGGTGGTTCAGTGGACAAAGTGTGGGGCCTAGAGTCAGGAAGATTTGTCTTCCTCAGTTCAAATCCAGCCTCAGAAACTTTCTAGTTGTGTGACCTTGGGCAAGTCACTTAAGTGCTGGGAGAAGGAAATGGCAAACCACTCCAGTTTCTTTGCCAAGAAAACCCCACAGACAGAGGTCCACGGGGTCATGAAGAATTGAACATGATGGAAATGACTGAACAGCTTGTACAGTGGAGTAAGCTCTAGATTGGAGTCAGAGGACTTGGATTCTGATCTAGTCGATATTACTAAGTGGGAGATCTTAGTCCAGTTCTCTTTCCTCTCTTTGCCTCAGTTTCCTCATCTGTAAAATAAGGGAACTAGACTAGATCACCTCTAAGGTCCTTTCCAATTCTAAACCTATGATTCCAGGAGTCTGATAACCTGAATTCATGAAATTAAAGGAGCTTAGAATTTTGTGAATGCATTATTATTTTTAATCTGTATCCCTACAGAAGCAATAGGAGTTTAACTTTAAACTCCCAGGCAAATTTTATCAGCTACACTATCCCCTCCTCCTAGCCCCTAGCTTCAGAAACATGCTTGCCTTCCATCCTCCCAAAGTTCTTTCTTCCGTATCATATTAAAAAGCTAAGCATTATCACTGGGAGTGGTGGGGGAGAATCTGAACATTACCATTAGTAGACTTTAGAGGATGGGAAGGAAGGCAAAACAATTATTTTGGAAAGGTTTTCATTTCAACCCACTTTTTCCTACCAAGTGAAAATGGCTCATACTGCTCCTTCTTACCCTCCCCTCCGTCCCTCGCCACCCACCATCATCTTGCTCTTTTCTTTATTCCTCTCTCTGCCTTAAGCTTTTCTAACTTTCTTAAGCATTCTCCCCAACCCTTCCCCTCCTCCAACCCTCTCCTCCCCTCTCCTCTCCTCTCTCCCTCCCCCCTCATCTCTTTCTCTCCCTCCCTCCCCCCACTGCCCATCTCTTTTTTATGAAAGCTGTCTCTTTCCCTATCCACCCTCTTGTAGAAAAGAGTAAGGGAGTGTGATCATCAACTTGGATCCAAAGATATTAGGGATGGAAGGAAAAACAAGGAGGGCAATATGATGTTTTTAGAACAGGAAACACATAGATTCAATAACTGAATTACAGAGATTCAGGGTAGGAAGGGACTCCAGTGGCCATCCAATCCAACCCATACCTGAAAAATAACTCCCTCTACAATATTCCAACCGGTGGCTTTTCATGTCCAAAAATAAACTATTGGTCACATGAAAAGTAAAATAAGGCTAAATAAAGTATTAAAAAACTTAAGGGTCTTGATCTGGCTGGAGAGGGCTCAGGCTTGAGAAGCAAGTTCTATGTTAAGGTGTAAGAGGTGCTAAAAATAGAAGAGCAGGCTTATTTGGCTGTCAAATCTCATTTGTGAATTTTTTGAGATTTTTTTTTTGTCCTAACCTGTGTCACTAGCTCAAGTACATGCAGCCTGGAGTAAGCCCATTCACCTCTCTGGGCCTCAGTTTGTTCAACTCTAAAAATAAAGGAGTTGGACCAAATGATCTCTAAGGTCCCTCCCAGCTCTCACACTGTTCTGTAAGTATTTTCAGGAAGTTTTGGCTCAAAATAGAGTCAAAAATGGCATCTTTGAAGTACTCACTATCCTACTATTAAAAAAAAAAGCCACCAAAGCACTTTGATTTCAGATTCTCCAGCTCTTCTGCTTCCAACTTGTGTACAAGAGCTCTCCTTTGACCTGGAGCAGGACATGGAGGCACCCAGGTGACCCTCCATTTCTTCCCACGCCATTTCCAAAGGTATTCTTTAAAGGTATTAGAAGCCTTCCTAAACAGTGGAGCAAAAGGTGAAATTCTTTTATATAAACTCATAACTCTCTTATGGAGTCTAATGGCTCCCATTGTAAATTTACAGATGTGTTCTCAAGAAAAAATGTTGGCATTAAAGTGATCTTTTTTTAAAAAGTACTTCTCAGTGATTCCATTGCCCGTAAATACAGATAAACACTGACCACACCAGGTTCCGAGGATGTACCAGGATTCAGTGGAACTCACAGCATTCAATTGGAAAAGCTACATGACAATACTTTCCCAGATAGGATTCAGGCTGTATTTAATTATCAAATATTCACTGTAGAGTATAAAAGAGTGCTTTTTATTTTCAAAAGTAAAAGTCAAACCAACAAGTATTTGAATGCTAAGTATATATCCAGATACTAATCTTACTAACATTTAAAGACATTTCTCCAATGACTAGTGATTTTGCAATTGTGTGGAGCTCCCCAGTGAAGAAACTTTCTATACCAATTAAGATTATCAACTTGACTCTCAGAAACCTGTCTGGAAACATTGACAGGTTAAGTGACTTGCCCAAGGTCACAGGGCCAGCATATGCCAGAGACAGAATTAGGACTAGCATCCTTCTAACTAAGCATCCAGTTCTCTAATTACCATCCTTTGTTGCCTCTCAAGTACATAGTAATGTTAGACCAACATTTCTGTGACATTAGCACTTTATAGTTTGTTGTTGTTATTCAGTCATTTTCCATTCCTGTCTGACTCTTCATGACCCCATTTGGGGTTTTCTTGGAAAAGATACTGGAATGGTTTGCCATTTTCTTCTCCAGTTCATTTTGCAGATGAGGAAACTGAGGCAAACAGGGTTAAGTGACTTGCCCAGGGTCACCCAGGTAGTAAGTGTCTGAGGCTGGATTTGAACTCAGGTCTTCCTGACTCCAGGCCCAGCACTCTGTTCATTGCGCCACCTAGTCGCTGCTCATATATTTATTCCTATTAAATTTCATCTAATTCAAGATAGCCATCATTGTAACCTGTTAAATTCTTTTTGGATCCTGAGTCTGTCATCCCATATGTTATCTATATCATTCTTCCTTGTGCCATCCGAAATGTCATTCAGAGATAGACAGGATCATACAATCTAGATGTAGAGCCGGAGGGATACTCAGAGTCCATCAAATCTAGACCAATAACCTCATTTTACAGTCGGGGAAACTAAGGCCAGGGCAGTTAAGTGACTTGTCCATGGTCAGATAGATAGTAAGTTGTCAGAGGTGAAATTTGTCCCATGGTCCTATGACCTCTCTCCATGGCGCAAAGAGGGCTCCTTACCTTCTCTGCTATAACTTAGTGGCAACATTACAAACAAACTGCACACCATGCAAGTTTGCTCTGCACCTGCTAATCATTAACTCAGTCCTTGTGGAGATTTGGGGTTTCCTATTTTGTCGAGGCCTGCACATTATCTCATTTTCCATTTATCATGGGATCATTGATCTAGAGTTGATTCTATCTCAGGTCACACGGCTGCAAGTGCAGCACTCTTTCCACTACGTAGTGTTCTTTCCTTGATGGGGAGGTGGAGAAGGGGAAGGAAAGTTGGGACTTGACTAGTTAGGGTTTCAGTAGATTTTTTTTTTTTTTGGTTTGCCTAGTCAGCCAGCTGGAATTCTGAATGAATGCCTCATCAACTGGCAAATTAAAATTAAAGGTAAGAATAAAAAGGTATTCATTAACTTATCAACTGCTAATCAATAGCCCCAATCAAATGTTAAAAGCAAAGGTGCAGACAAATGAGGTTACTGGTGAAAGAACACTGGCCTAGGAAAAATCATAAGGCATGAATTCTTTCCCTAGTCTCAACACTAGTCTTGTCACTGTGGGCAATTTACTTCCCATCTATTGCCAAATTTCTGTATATGTAAAATGATCTGGATCACATGATCTCTAAGGTTCTCCTATCAGGGCCTACATAGGTTAGGTTGTAGGACCTGTCTTAGTGTCAAAGTCAAAGCCTGAAAGTAATCAAAAGTAGTTAGGGTAAAAATGAAATGTGCAATGACCTGCTCCCCTCTTTACCCATTATGGCATGGGAGGAAGAGCATTTTAGGATCACAGAATCATAGATTTAGAACTGGCAGGTACCTCAGAGACCATGTAGTTTAGAGGTGTCAAACCAATCATAGCCCAAACCAGAGTCAGTTGTTTTTCAGCCATATCTGACTCTTTGTGACCCTGTTTGGGGTTTTCTTTGCAAAGATTCTGGAGTGGCATGTTATTTCCTTCTCCAGCTCATTTTACAGATGAGGAAACTGAGGCAAACAGGGTTAAGTGAAACAAACAAATAAAAAAAAAAAAAAACAGGGTTAAGTGACTTGCCCAGGTCATATAACTCTAAAGGCAGGATTTAAACCCAGGTCTTCCTGACTCCAGGCCCTGTGCTCTATTCACTGTGTCGCTTAGTTGCCTCTAAAATGTAATTAGGAAATGTTTAACAAAATAGATAAATATACAATACTACATAAATAATGTTAACATATGGCTCTCTTGGTCAATATGGGGCCTGCAATGGTCCATTTCTATTGGAGTTGGACACCACTGGTCTGGTCCAACCACACTAATTTTCTAGAAGATGGTACCGATGCCCTGCAGAATTAAATAACTTGCCCAGGATTACATAAGAAATGAATTACTGAGCTAGGTTTTGAACCCAAGGTCTTCTGATTAAAAAAACAGGGATCATGATATAGCCCCCTTAGGTAAGTTGTCAGAGGTGATCTAGAACAAGGATCCACAGACAGGCAGTTATCTAACTGTGGGCTATTCCTAGAAAAAGCCAACCACAGCTTGAAAAATGACACTAAGGGGAAGAGCAGGCAACTGAAGACCTTTGTTCTACATTTTTTAAAACTTTGTTCCTCTTTTCTTTTCAAGGTTCCCTCTCTTGGATGTCTTTTACTGTTCTTTGGCATTTTCTTTGGTCTACTTCTTCACTTGGTTCTAAGAGGAAACAATGAGTGTTGGCAAAAGAGCCTTGTTAACGGAGCTGGTTCTGCCACATTATAGCAATATGTGTGATTCCCACTGAGAGTAATGGATACATGGCTGAGAGGAAATCAAATACCCCTAAAATGATGAGTCAAAATTGTTTAGCTGGAGAATGGGGTCATATCACTTGGCATACAGCCCCCAAACACTC
>NW_020947764.1:0-7938 GCF_900497805.2 Vombatus ursinus | reverse complement strand
AAAAGAACCAGACAAGCTCAACTAATTTTGGTTTAAGTTTTTTTTTTTCTTCTTACTACTTATATCCATCCTACAGTGGGGCTGTTCATAGTCTTAGAAAGAACTTAAAGCTAGGCGGGTACAGAAAGAGAATCAAAGGGCTGGCACAAGCTGTAGAGGGATGATGAGAGATAACCCTTGTAAAATTATAAAGTGGAAGAAATTTATAAGCTCAATATAAGTCAGTCAATGGAATGACATGGGAGCCTGAAATGAGAGAGGTCCAGGACTGGGCAGGCTATATGATGCAATGGATTTGGAGTCAGAGGCCTTGACTACCAATACCAACTCTGCCATTTAATACTGTGTGAACTTGGGTAAGCTACTTAACTTGTCTCTATTTATTCACTTGTAAAATTAAGGACCAGATGACTTCGAAGGTCCCTTCTATTTTGAAATCTATGATCCTATGATCAGGTAGGTGCTATTCCATTGTACTCTTTGCTGGTCAGACCAGATCTGTACTATTTTCTTTAGTTCTGAGCACCAAATCTTAAGGAAACTGAGAAGTTGGAAAGTATCTAGAGGCCAGTGATCTCAAGAGTGATGGAACTTAAGATCATCCCATGTGAAGACCATTGAAGGAACTGAAGATGTTTTACCTTGAGAAGAGGAGATGGGAAAGGGAACATGATAGCAGTCTTCAGGTATTTGAAGGGCTTTTAGGAAATAACCAGCAGATTTTATAGTGACAGCTGGGTGGTGCAGTGGCTTGGAATCAGGAAGATTTATCTTCATGAGTTCAAATCCAGCCTCATATACTTACTGGCTATGTGACCCGGGGCAAATCACTTAACCCTGGTTGCCTCAGTTTCCTCATCTGTAAAATGAGCTGGAGAAGGAAATGGCAAACCACTGTTTGCCAAGAAAACTCTAGATGGGGTCATGAAGAATTGGACATGACTAAACAACAACAAAAGCAGGTTTTAGAGGCTTGTATAAGGCCTGGTCCTTGTAACCTGATTTTGAAAAAATTGACCTGCACTAAAATTATAGAGCTCGAAAGGAGCTAAGAGAGCTTCTAGACCAAAGTCTTCATCTTACAGAAATGAATTCTTGAGTCTGGAAGATTAAAATGACCATTTTAATTCTCTATTGATCTTGGTGATGAATCCCAAGTAAAGCCAGATGCTCGCCGCAACCCTGGCCAAAACCATTTTATTACCTGAGCCAAATGGAGAGGGAATTAGCATGAGGGAAACAACCATTGGGGTTTGATTCTCAGGGGTTCCTTTCATCTTTACTCCATGCTTTGGATGATTAGCAAACACATAGAGCCTGATCTAGTTTTTCTGAAATTCACTAAGCGCAGTTCTTTTGGAATATCTAAGATTTTCCTTTGATGTGCCAGAAGGAGTAAAAACTACTGCAACAGAGTTCTTTTTCTTGTTTCCTCCTTCCTCAATTCTCATTGTTAAAGCACTGTTGTCCGTGGAATGGAAAGGAATGCTCCCATGGAAACACCCTATTTTTACTGCCATTAAAAAAATATTATGTCAAAACATGTGTCTGGGATGAGAATGTTTTCGGCTCCACCTTCCAGTGAGGGCTGGAGAGGAATCCTGTGATTTTGCCCTAAGGGGTAGGAATGGTGTGTCTGTAATGTACAATGAGAGACTTCCAATGG
The DNA here is from genome assembly GCF_900497805.2 of Vombatus ursinus. Taxonomy (NCBI): domain Eukaryota; kingdom Metazoa; phylum Chordata; class Mammalia; order Diprotodontia; family Vombatidae; genus Vombatus; species Vombatus ursinus. The sequence continues at coordinate 6,272 of NW_020947764.1, read as the reverse complement.
GCCCGCCAGTACCAGAAGACTGATACTCATCTGCAGGGAATGGTTTAGGTAACACCTAGATCCGTGATCTCAGATTCACCACCAATTTGCCATCAGTCTCCCAAGGTGTATGTGGTATATATACACATTATATATAAGTATATATTTGTGAGCACACAATGTATATATAACATGAACATATTTGCATATAAAATGTACATGTGTAAATGGTTGTGATATATATACACAGGCATGTATGTGTGTGTCTATGTTTAACAGGGATACGGGCTTAAACTGTGGTTTCACTGATATAGGAAACTCAGAGATGAGGAAACTCCCTCTACCAATGTAGGTTGGAACCTTCTGTGTAACCTACAGTTTTAGAGCATTGAGACTTGCTTAAGAGAGCAAGGGACTTGCTTAAAATCACATAATCAGTATGTATTAAAGGTGGTACTTGAACTCAGATCTTCCTGCCACAGAGGTCAGCTCTCTTTTTACTGCTTTATGCTGCCTCTCACATATATACTTACGTAAGTATTCATATATCTATATATATATATATATATTCCTATGCACATGTGTAATATATATACTTACACATACACAATATGTATGCATGTGTATATATACATATATACATGCACACATATATGTATATACATTTATTATACATGTGTATAAATATACATTTATACTAATGAATATAGACATATATAGGTATGTACTATACTTGGTTTGGGGCAGCTAGGTGGAGCAGTGGATAAGAGTGCCTGGCCTGGAGTCAGAAAGACCTGAGTTCAAATTCAGCCTCAGACTTTTACTAGCTGTGTGACCCTGGGCAAGTCACTTAACCCTGTTTGCCTCAGTTTCCTCACCTGTAAAATGAGGTGGAGAAGAAAATGGCAAACCATTCCAGTATCTTTGCCAAGAAAATTCCAAATGAGGTCACGAAGAGTTACACATGACTAAAATCACTAAACAACAACAATATCAACAACTTGGTTCAGTAGAATGTGTCATTGACATGTCTTTGAGAGGAGATACTTTGATAGAAGTAGCACCAATAGGTGAGTACTACAAATTTAAACATACAATTTGAGTTTAAGACCACTGATCCAGGTAACCTAGTAAAGTTCATTCCAGGCTAAGTTCATGAGCAAGATATCCAAAAGAGCAGTGAGTGAGTGACACATACTTCTTGGTTTTAAAGGGATATTCAGCAGTTCAGAAAGTTTAATTGTCTACTTCTTGAATGAAATGAATGAAGCAGTGCTGTGCAGCTAGGTGGTTCAGTGGACAAAGTGTGGGGCCTAGAGTCAGGAAGATTTGTCTTCCTCAGTTCAAATCCAGCCTCAGAAACTTTCTAGTTGTGTGACCTTGGGCAAGTCACTTAAGTGCTGGGAGAAGGAAATGGCAAACCACTCCAGTTTCTTTGCCAAGAAAACCCCACAGACAGAGGTCCACGGGGTCATGAAGAATTGAACATGATGGAAATGACTGAACAGCTTGTACAGTGGAGTAAGCTCTAGATTGGAGTCAGAGGACTTGGATTCTGATCTAGTCGATATTACTAAGTGGGAGATCTTAGTCCAGTTCTCTTTCCTCTCTTTGCCTCAGTTTCCTCATCTGTAAAATAAGGGAACTAGACTAGATCACCTCTAAGGTCCTTTCCAATTCTAAACCTATGATTCCAGGAGTCTGATAACCTGAATTCATGAAATTAAAGGAGCTTAGAATTTTGTGAATGCATTATTATTTTTAATCTGTATCCCTACAGAAGCAATAGGAGTTTAACTTTAAACTCCCAGGCAAATTTTATCAGCTACACTATCCCCTCCTCCTAGCCCCTAGCTTCAGAAACATGCTTGCCTTCCATCCTCCCAAAGTTCTTTCTTCCGTATCATATTAAAAAGCTAAGCATTATCACTGGGAGTGGTGGGGGAGAATCTGAACATTACCATTAGTAGACTTTAGAGGATGGGAAGGAAGGCAAAACAATTATTTTGGAAAGGTTTTCATTTCAACCCACTTTTTCCTACCAAGTGAAAATGGCTCATACTGCTCCTTCTTACCCTCCCCTCCGTCCCTCGCCACCCACCATCATCTTGCTCTTTTCTTTATTCCTCTCTCTGCCTTAAGCTTTTCTAACTTTCTTAAGCATTCTCCCCAACCCTTCCCCTCCTCCAACCCTCTCCTCCCCTCTCCTCTCCTCTCTCCCTCCCCCCTCATCTCTTTCTCTCCCTCCCTCCCCCCACTGCCCATCTCTTTTTTATGAAAGCTGTCTCTTTCCCTATCCACCCTCTTGTAGAAAAGAGTAAGGGAGTGTGATCATCAACTTGGATCCAAAGATATTAGGGATGGAAGGAAAAACAAGGAGGGCAATATGATGTTTTTAGAACAGGAAACACATAGATTCAATAACTGAATTACAGAGATTCAGGGTAGGAAGGGACTCCAGTGGCCATCCAATCCAACCCATACCTGAAAAATAACTCCCTCTACAATATTCCAACCGGTGGCTTTTCATGTCCAAAAATAAACTATTGGTCACATGAAAAGTAAAATAAGGCTAAATAAAGTATTAAAAAACTTAAGGGTCTTGATCTGGCTGGAGAGGGCTCAGGCTTGAGAAGCAAGTTCTATGTTAAGGTGTAAGAGGTGCTAAAAATAGAAGAGCAGGCTTATTTGGCTGTCAAATCTCATTTGTGAATTTTTTGAGATTTTTTTTTTGTCCTAACCTGTGTCACTAGCTCAAGTACATGCAGCCTGGAGTAAGCCCATTCACCTCTCTGGGCCTCAGTTTGTTCAACTCTAAAAATAAAGGAGTTGGACCAAATGATCTCTAAGGTCCCTCCCAGCTCTCACACTGTTCTGTAAGTATTTTCAGGAAGTTTTGGCTCAAAATAGAGTCAAAAATGGCATCTTTGAAGTACTCACTATCCTACTATTAAAAAAAAAAGCCACCAAAGCACTTTGATTTCAGATTCTCCAGCTCTTCTGCTTCCAACTTGTGTACAAGAGCTCTCCTTTGACCTGGAGCAGGACATGGAGGCACCCAGGTGACCCTCCATTTCTTCCCACGCCATTTCCAAAGGTATTCTTTAAAGGTATTAGAAGCCTTCCTAAACAGTGGAGCAAAAGGTGAAATTCTTTTATATAAACTCATAACTCTCTTATGGAGTCTAATGGCTCCCATTGTAAATTTACAGATGTGTTCTCAAGAAAAAATGTTGGCATTAAAGTGATCTTTTTTTAAAAAGTACTTCTCAGTGATTCCATTGCCCGTAAATACAGATAAACACTGACCACACCAGGTTCCGAGGATGTACCAGGATTCAGTGGAACTCACAGCATTCAATTGGAAAAGCTACATGACAATACTTTCCCAGATAGGATTCAGGCTGTATTTAATTATCAAATATTCACTGTAGAGTATAAAAGAGTGCTTTTTATTTTCAAAAGTAAAAGTCAAACCAACAAGTATTTGAATGCTAAGTATATATCCAGATACTAATCTTACTAACATTTAAAGACATTTCTCCAATGACTAGTGATTTTGCAATTGTGTGGAGCTCCCCAGTGAAGAAACTTTCTATACCAATTAAGATTATCAACTTGACTCTCAGAAACCTGTCTGGAAACATTGACAGGTTAAGTGACTTGCCCAAGGTCACAGGGCCAGCATATGCCAGAGACAGAATTAGGACTAGCATCCTTCTAACTAAGCATCCAGTTCTCTAATTACCATCCTTTGTTGCCTCTCAAGTACATAGTAATGTTAGACCAACATTTCTGTGACATTAGCACTTTATAGTTTGTTGTTGTTATTCAGTCATTTTCCATTCCTGTCTGACTCTTCATGACCCCATTTGGGGTTTTCTTGGAAAAGATACTGGAATGGTTTGCCATTTTCTTCTCCAGTTCATTTTGCAGATGAGGAAACTGAGGCAAACAGGGTTAAGTGACTTGCCCAGGGTCACCCAGGTAGTAAGTGTCTGAGGCTGGATTTGAACTCAGGTCTTCCTGACTCCAGGCCCAGCACTCTGTTCATTGCGCCACCTAGTCGCTGCTCATATATTTATTCCTATTAAATTTCATCTAATTCAAGATAGCCATCATTGTAACCTGTTAAATTCTTTTTGGATCCTGAGTCTGTCATCCCATATGTTATCTATATCATTCTTCCTTGTGCCATCCGAAATGTCATTCAGAGATAGACAGGATCATACAATCTAGATGTAGAGCCGGAGGGATACTCAGAGTCCATCAAATCTAGACCAATAACCTCATTTTACAGTCGGGGAAACTAAGGCCAGGGCAGTTAAGTGACTTGTCCATGGTCAGATAGATAGTAAGTTGTCAGAGGTGAAATTTGTCCCATGGTCCTATGACCTCTCTCCATGGCGCAAAGAGGGCTCCTTACCTTCTCTGCTATAACTTAGTGGCAACATTACAAACAAACTGCACACCATGCAAGTTTGCTCTGCACCTGCTAATCATTAACTCAGTCCTTGTGGAGATTTGGGGTTTCCTATTTTGTCGAGGCCTGCACATTATCTCATTTTCCATTTATCATGGGATCATTGATCTAGAGTTGATTCTATCTCAGGTCACACGGCTGCAAGTGCAGCACTCTTTCCACTACGTAGTGTTCTTTCCTTGATGGGGAGGTGGAGAAGGGGAAGGAAAGTTGGGACTTGACTAGTTAGGGTTTCAGTAGATTTTTTTTTTTTTTGGTTTGCCTAGTCAGCCAGCTGGAATTCTGAATGAATGCCTCATCAACTGGCAAATTAAAATTAAAGGTAAGAATAAAAAGGTATTCATTAACTTATCAACTGCTAATCAATAGCCCCAATCAAATGTTAAAAGCAAAGGTGCAGACAAATGAGGTTACTGGTGAAAGAACACTGGCCTAGGAAAAATCATAAGGCATGAATTCTTTCCCTAGTCTCAACACTAGTCTTGTCACTGTGGGCAATTTACTTCCCATCTATTGCCAAATTTCTGTATATGTAAAATGATCTGGATCACATGATCTCTAAGGTTCTCCTATCAGGGCCTACATAGGTTAGGTTGTAGGACCTGTCTTAGTGTCAAAGTCAAAGCCTGAAAGTAATCAAAAGTAGTTAGGGTAAAAATGAAATGTGCAATGACCTGCTCCCCTCTTTACCCATTATGGCATGGGAGGAAGAGCATTTTAGGATCACAGAATCATAGATTTAGAACTGGCAGGTACCTCAGAGACCATGTAGTTTAGAGGTGTCAAACCAATCATAGCCCAAACCAGAGTCAGTTGTTTTTCAGCCATATCTGACTCTTTGTGACCCTGTTTGGGGTTTTCTTTGCAAAGATTCTGGAGTGGCATGTTATTTCCTTCTCCAGCTCATTTTACAGATGAGGAAACTGAGGCAAACAGGGTTAAGTGAAACAAACAAATAAAAAAAAAAAAAAACAGGGTTAAGTGACTTGCCCAGGTCATATAACTCTAAAGGCAGGATTTAAACCCAGGTCTTCCTGACTCCAGGCCCTGTGCTCTATTCACTGTGTCGCTTAGTTGCCTCTAAAATGTAATTAGGAAATGTTTAACAAAATAGATAAATATACAATACTACATAAATAATGTTAACATATGGCTCTCTTGGTCAATATGGGGCCTGCAATGGTCCATTTCTATTGGAGTTGGACACCACTGGTCTGGTCCAACCACACTAATTTTCTAGAAGATGGTACCGATGCCCTGCAGAATTAAATAACTTGCCCAGGATTACATAAGAAATGAATTACTGAGCTAGGTTTTGAACCCAAGGTCTTCTGATTAAAAAAACAGGGATCATGATATAGCCCCCTTAGGTAAGTTGTCAGAGGTGATCTAGAACAAGGATCCACAGACAGGCAGTTATCTAACTGTGGGCTATTCCTAGAAAAAGCCAACCACAGCTTGAAAAATGACACTAAGGGGAAGAGCAGGCAACTGAAGACCTTTGTTCTACATTTTTTAAAACTTTGTTCCTCTTTTCTTTTCAAGGTTCCCTCTCTTGGATGTCTTTTACTGTTCTTTGGCATTTTCTTTGGTCTACTTCTTCACTTGGTTCTAAGAGGAAACAATGAGTGTTGGCAAAAGAGCCTTGTTAACGGAGCTGGTTCTGCCACATTATAGCAATATGTGTGATTCCCACTGAGAGTAATGGATACATGGCTGAGAGGAAATCAAATACCCCTAAAATGATGAGTCAAAATTGTTTAGCTGGAGAATGGGGTCATATCACTTGGCATACAGCCCCCAAACACTC
>NW_020947763.1:0-4711 GCF_900497805.2 Vombatus ursinus | reverse complement strand
GCTTCTGCCCTTAGCAGTATGTTGGCCTAAGGCTGTCAGAGCTCAGAATCAAAATCAGTTCCAGGCCAACAATAGCCTGGGCTGCAACCACTGGATAGGAAACAGGAAGAGAATTTCTACTTGGTCACAGAGAGAAGTTATTTTTCTGCCTGGATACACACACACACACACACACACACACATTATGTACATATATATATATACACACACACACACACACACACATATATATGCACACACACATACATATATACATACATATCAGCATACTATATTACAAATCTATTTTAAAAAATTAAGTGACAACATTGTACATTTAATGCCTCCCTCTGAGAAGAGCCCAGTATTTGGCAAATGTTCCTGAATGAATCATTTTAACATACCTGTGAAGGAGTTTGGCAGTGGCTTTCATCATTTTGCAGATATAGGAAATTGAAAGTTTCTAGAATGATTCCTTCAGTGACTTCCATTATAACATCTTGGGGCATACCCCGATTAACACATGGTTCCTCCAAGACCAGCTATCTCAGGTTCCAGGTACTCTAAAGGTACACATCTACTCAAAACCATAGGTCATGAACTTTTCATTGATATGTTTACTTATGCTAGTCATGTAGAGCAAGACAAAGACTTAGAGTATGGCAAGGTGGCTGGTGATGGCCAGAGTAGGGATTATTGTGAACCAAGTTGACTCAGACTTTCCTGAAATATTGGTCGAGGAAAGACATTCACCAATCGGGATAGCGAGGTCCCAGGTTGGATTTTTTTCCCTTAGAGCATGGTCTGTGGTATAAGAGACAAAGGTGGTTGGCTAGGCTTGGATTTAGCTTGGACCTCCACATAGGTTAAAGACAGAAAGGTCCCATACATACACATGCACAAAATACAGCACTTTTTGTTGTAGCAAAGAACTAAAAATGAAGTAGATACCCATCAGCTGAGGAATAATTGAAAAAATTGTGGCATATGAATGTAATTAAATATTATAGTACCATAAGAAACAACAAATAAGAAGAATTCAGAGATGCATGGGAAAGCTTATGTGAAATGATGCAAAATGAATTAAGCAGAAGCAAGAAAACTATGACTTCAACAATATAATTAGAAATAATGAAAAAATGAAATTGAACACTGTATAATTATAATGATCATGACTATCCCCCAGAGAAGGTTGAGAAAAATATCTACCTTTCCTCACTGCAGAGATGGGTTTCTCTGTCTTCTCTCCCTCCCTCCCTCCCTCCCTCCTTCTCTCTCTCACACTCTCCACATGCTCACACACACACACATACACACACACATATACATATATGTGTATATGTATGCATGTAGCACTAAAACATCCCCCCCCATAAACTTGGTGCATTCTTTCCCATAAATACCCATGTCATTAGTAGGAAGAAGGGACATATTGGATAAATAAGTGGAAGGACACACACAGAAGAACACAAAGGAAATACAGGTGGTCAGGGAATATACAGGGATAACACTTGCCTCCAATGAGGCAGGGACACAATTATCTTGTGGTAATCTCACACTGTTCCTCACTGGCCTTGCATGGCATGCTGCCTCTGATGAAGGATGCTAAAGGGTCTGAGGATGGTATATAGTCTGTGCTGGGGGCTGCTCCTTGCTAGTCTTCTGAGGTTGCTGTTGGATGGGGCTCTCTTGATCATTTTAGTCTAGGCATGGTTCCTCTGAACAGGAGGTTATGAAAATTTTTTTTTACTTTCAACTTCTGGCTTCAACTAGAACTCTTTACTGAAGGGTCACTCTTCTCTATAAGAGGAAGAATAGGCTCTGCCATCTTTCTTTTAGCTTAAAATCCAGAGACTTATTCTATAACCCATAGAAAGGCAGGACTCTCATTCGCTCAGTTATAGGACTAGGAAAACATTCTCAAACTGCATTCCTCTGAAGATCTGTTAGTCCTTAAAGACTTAATTTAATTAGCATTTACCTTCTAAAAAGGAGCTTACTAAATTGTAGGAACAAAAGTTTTATGGAACACAGAGAAGCTAGCCAGCTAAGTAGCTCTATTAGAGACTGCAGCTAAGTGGTTCCCACAGGCTTTGAATCTATTTTTAACTTTCATTTTTTTCTCATCAAGGATTAATGTCTATTCCAAGACTCCATCTGACTTGTAGTTAAAAAGTTCTTGTGACTATGTGCTTAATATCCAGACTGTACTTATTTAGCATAATTTTAGAGGCTTCCATTTCAACAAATGCCAAGGCTTATCTGGGTTGTTGGTTGTTTTCAATTCTCTTGATAACCATTTGTTCATCTCTTTTAACACCTCCTCAATGGCAAATCTTATATATTTGTATTAATTCCTTACATATCTTATTTATTAGACTCTTAGCAGAAATCTTTGATGCAAAAATTTTTTTCCTCCAACTAATAGCTTTCCTTCTTATCGGAGCTGCATTGACTTTGCTTGTGTAAAAATTTTTGACGTAATCAATATTATTTTTTTAACTTTTCTGATCTCCTTTCTCTTATTTAGTTAATAATTTTTCCACAGGCCATAACTGTGAATAATTTTTAATGGATCTTTATATAACATATCCAGGCATATGCTATGAGATTTTTAAAAATTTTTTTTTTTAGGCAGTTGTAGTTAAGTGACTTGCCCAGGGTCACACAGCTAGTAAGTGTCAAGTGTTTGGTCTGAGGCCATATTTGAACTCAGATCCTCCTGCCTTCAGGGCTGGTGCTCTATTCACTGTGCCACCTAGATGCCCCTATAAGATGTTTTAAAGCTAATTTCTGCCAAATTTCTTTCCAGTTTTCCCAGTTTATTACCAAATATCAAGTTCCTTCCCAAGTAGTTTATGTTTTTGAACTTATTAAATATCAGGCTATTGACTTTGGTCTTTTCTTATTCTTATTTGTTTAATATTACCTACTTTTCTCTCTCTCTCTTTTTAAACCAGGACTAAATAGTTTTGATTATTACTGTTTCCTGATATAATTCAAGGTCTGGAAGTATTATTCCTTCATCATTACTGTTTTTGCCCAATTAATAGATAATTTAAGCATATATTAAGTGCTTACTGTGTGCCAAGCAATGTGCTAAATGATAAGGCTACAAAGAAAGGCAAAAATCAAAAATAGTTCCTGCCCTTAAGGAGCTTACATAATAATAGAAGAGATAGCATGTAAATAAATAGGTACAAAGAAAAAAAAATAGGTACAAACAAGATACATACGAAGTTGAAGGAGAGTAAACTTAAAAGAAAAGGTTCAAGTGGCTAGGGAACTAAAGAGGCCTCCTACAGAAGATGAGTATTCAAATTGAGCTTTCAAGAAGCCAGGAATGTCAGTGGGGAAGCATTCTTGGCATAGGGAAAAATAACGCAAAAAACATGGAGACAGGAGATGGAATGCCATGTGTAAGGAACAACAAAACAGCTGGTTTCACTGAATAGTAGAGTTCACTGAAGGGTGTAAAGTATGAGAAGACTGAAAATGTTATGAATGTTATGAAGTTCTGAAAAGGTTATGAAGAGCCTCAAATGTTAAACTGAGAACTTTATATTTGATTCTGGAAATGATAGGGAGCCTCTGGAGGTAATGTAGTCAGATCTGCTGTAATGTACTGAGAAATGTACTGAGTCCTTCCCTGAAGAGCTACAGGACCCAGGAAAATAATTTGGGTTACAGGGCTTAATCTGAAAAAACACAAGCATTGCCTGTGGTCCTACAGTATAAGTCCAGTGAAAAGTAAACACTTATCAGATCAGGGAGGTAGGCAGAACATTGCTTAATCTCTCTCAGCCTCAGTATCCTCATCTGTCAAATGAGGTGGGTTGGCCACTGAGGTTCTTTCTCTCAATCTATGATCCTATGAATCTTGATAAAGTCCCATGAAGTTCATTATCATCTCTCCATTGTTCTTCAAATGTAGGGCTCCTAATCATATGCTACTACATAGGATCATGTAAACATAGAATTTTGAGCCAGAATAGACTTTAAAAGTCATCTAATTGAACCCTTTCATTTTACAGATGAGGAGCTGAAACCCACAGAGGTTAAGTAACTTACCTAGGGGTCACATGAGTAGTAAGTGGCAGCCAGGTACAAAGGCTGGTCCAAATCCCAGATGAAAGAAATATTTCTGCCTATTTATTGCTGATGTTTCTAGCCTCTCAACCTTGCATGTAGTTAGAACTCTTCTAACTGTGGACTGGTAGTTAAAGGAAAGAGTTCCTTTGATGCATGAACATTATCATTTGAGACAACCCCAGTCAGTTAAATCCTTTCATTCTTCCCTCCCATTCCCCACCCTGGTTTTGTTATTGTTGGGAGCCATTTTGTTCCCTTCAGGATGATTCCCACATTCTTTTAAGGGATATTTTCAGGGGCATTGCTGATTACAGACAGCCTTAAATTGGTTATACATGTAAATATATTCAGGATAAGGGAAAATATCTGACTCATCCACACTCAGGGTAAAATCTCTGTTTCAGAAAAGGAAGCTAAAACGGTGCTTTAAAGAGTGAAGCGAGACACCAAGGATATTTGGAGCATGTCATGTTTTTGAAGCACCAGGCCTTGGACTGGGAGAGTTCAACTAGATCCAAATATATATCCAAAAGACAAATGCAATTCTAGACTTACAGTTAATATAGGCTATACTTTTCCAAATTGTTCCTCTTTATTATCTTTCCTCCATTCATTAGTGGTGTTACTACATAAGGCAGAA
>NW_020947762.1:0-4618 GCF_900497805.2 Vombatus ursinus | reverse complement strand
GCTTCTGCCCTTAGCAGTATGTTGGCCTAAGGCTGTCAGAGCTCAGAGTCAAAGTCAGTTCCAGGCCAACAATAGCCTGGGCTGCAACCACTGGCTAGGAAGCAGGAAGAGAATTTCTACTTGGTCACAGAGAGAAGTTATTTTTCTGCCTGGCTTTGTTCAGAATAGGGTATGTGTTTTCATGATGACTGGGTATGAAGGCTCTCTCTCTCTCTTTCTTTCTTTCTCTCTCTCTCTCTCTCTCCATATATATGTATATGTATACATAAATATATATGCATACGTACATACATATAAACATATATATCAGCATACCATATCGCAAATATATTTTAAAAAATTAAGTGACAGGGGCAGCTAAGTGGTGCTGTGGATAGAGCACCGGCCCTGGATTCAGGAGGACCTGAGTTCAAATCCGGCCTCAGACACACAACACTTACTAGCTGTGTGACTCTGGGCAAGTCACTTAACCCCATTGCCTAGCAAAAAAAAAAAAAAAATAAGTGACAATATTGTACATTTAGTGCCTTCCTCTGAGAAAAGACCAGTCCTTGGCAAATGTACCTGAATGAATCATTTTAATATCCCTGTGAAGGATCCTTGTTTGGCAGTGGCTTTCATCATTTTGCAGATATAGGAAACTGAAAGTTTCTAGAATGATTACTTCAGTGACTTCCAGTGTAACATCTTGGGGCATACCCCTATTAACACATGGTTCCTCCAAGACCAGCTACCTCTGGTTCCAGGAAGTCTAAAGGTACACATCTACTCAAAACCATAGGTCATGAACTTTTCATTGATATGTTTACTTATACTAGTCATGTAGAGCAAGACAAACACTAAGAGTATGGCAAGGTGGCTGGTGATGGCCAGAATAAGGATTGGAGTGAACCAAGTTGGTTTGGACTTTCCTGAAATATTGGTCCAGGAAAGACATTCACCAATCAGGATAGTGAGGTCTCAGGCTGGATTTTTTTTCCTTAGGGCATGTTCTCTGGCATAAGACACAAAGGGGTTGGCTAGGCTTGGACTTAGCTTGGACCTCCACATAGGTTAAAGACAGAAAGGTCCCATATATACACATGCACAAAATACAGCACTTTTTGTTGTAGCACAGAACTGAAAATGAAGTAGATACCCATCAGCTGAGGAATAATTGAACAAATTGTGGCATATGAATGTAATGAAATATTATCCTGCACAAGAAACAACAAATAAGAAGAATTCAGAGATTCATGGAAAAGCTTATGCGAATTGATAAAAAATGAATTAAGCAGAAGCAAAAAACTACATAGATAGTAGAATGACTTCAACAATGTAATTAGGAATAATGAAAAAATGAAATTGAGCACTGTGTAATTATAATGACTAAGATTAGCCCCCAGAGAAAGTTGAGAAAATGTATCTACCTTTTTTCACTGCAGAGATGGGTTTCTCTCTCTCTCTCTTTCTCTGTCTCTTCTTCTTCTTCTTCTTCTCCTCCTTGTCCTCCTCTTCCTCTCTCTCTCTCTCTTTCTCTCTCCTTCCTTTCTATTCTCCCTTCCTCCTTCCCCCTTTCTCTCTCTATATATACATACATACACACATATGTGTGTACATGTATATATGTATATATATATATATATATATATCAATAAAACATTCCCCTCATAAACCTAGTGCACTCTTTCCCACAAATACCCATGTCATTAGTAGGAAGAAGGGACACATTGGATAAATAAGTGGAAGGACACACACAGAAGAACACAGACAGAGGAAATACAGGTGGTCAGGGAATATACATGGAAGGATAACACTTGCCTCCAATAAGGCAGGGACACAACTATCTTGTGGTAATCTCACACTGTTCCTCACTGGGCTTGCATAGCATACTGTCTCTGATGGAGAATGCTAAAGGGTCTGAGGATGGTATATAGTCTTTGCTGGAGGTTGCTGTTGGATGGAGCTCTCTTGGTCATTTAATCTAGGCATGGTTCCACTGAACAGGAGGTTATGAAATTTTTTTCTGCTTTCAACTTCTGGCTTCAGCTAGAACTCTTTACTGAAGGGTCACTCTTCTCTAGAAGAGGAAGAACTGGCTCTGCCATCTTTCTTTTAGCTTAAAATCCAGAGGCTTATTCTATAACCCATACAAAGGCAGGACTCTGATTCGCTCAGTTATAGGACTAGGGAAATATTCTCAAGCTGCTTTCCTCTGAGAATCTGTTAGTCCTTAAAGCCTTAATTTAATTGGCATTTCCCTTCTGAAAGGAGCTTCCTAAACTGTAGGAACAAAAGTTTTATGGAACACAGAGAAGCTAGCCAGCTAAGTAGCTCTATTAGAGATTACAGCTAAGTGGTTCCCACAGGCTTTGAATCTATTTTTTAACTTTCATTTTTTTTCTCATCAAGGATAGTGTCTGTTCCAAAACTCCAGCTCACTTGGAGTTAAAAAGTTCTTGTGACTATGTGCTTAATATCCAACTTCCAGACTGTACTTATTTAGCATAATTTTAGAGAGTTCCATTTCAACAAATGCCAAGGCTTATCTGGGTTGTTGGTAGTTTTCAATTCTCTTGATAACTATTTGTCCATCTCCTTTAATACCTCCTGGATGGCAAATCTTACATACTTGTATTAATTCCCTACATATCTTGTTAATTAGACTCTTAGCAGAAATCTTTGATTACTGTTTCCTGATATATTTCAAGGTCTGGAAGCATTATTCATTCATCATTACTGTTTTTCCCCCAATCAATAGATAACTTAAGCATATATTAAGTGCTTACTGTGAGCCAAGCAATGTGCTAAATAATAGGGCTACAAAGAAAGGCAAAAATCAAAAATAGCCCCTGCCCTCAAGGAGTTTATATAATAATAGAAATATAGTATGTAAACAAATAGTTACAAAGAAAAAAATAGGTACAAACAAGATACATACAAAGTTGAAGGAGAGTAAACTTAGAAGGGTTCAAGTGGTTAGGGAACTAAAGAGGCCTCCTACAGAATGTGAGTATTCAAATTGAGCTTTCAAGAAACCAGGGATGAGGGATAGCTAGGTAGCATAGTAGATAGAGCTCTGGCCTTGGAATCGGGAGGACCTGAATTCAAATGTGACCTCAGACACTTGAAACTTACCAGCTGTGTGACCCTGGGCAAGTCACTTAACCCCGATTGCCTCACCAAAAAAAAAAAAACAAAACCCAACAACAACAACAAAAAGAAGCCAGGGGTGTCAGTAGGCAGAGGTGAATAGGGGAAGCATTCTTGGCATAGGGATAACCAATGCAAAAAACATGGAGACAGGAGATGGGATGCCATGTGTAAGAAACAACAAAAGAGCTGGTTTCACTGAATCATAGAGTTCATGGAAGGGTGTAAAGTATGAGAAGACTGAAAATGTTACAAATGTTATAAAGTTATGAAAAGGTTATGAGGAGCCTCAAATGTTAAACTGAGAACTTATATTTGATTCTGAAAATGATAGGGAGCCTCTATACAATGTAGTCAGATCTGCTGTAATGTACTGAGAAATGTACTGAGTCCTTCCCTGAAGAGCTACAGGACCCAGGAAAATAATTTGGGTTACAGGGCTTAATCTGAAAAAACACAAGCATTGCTTGTGGTCCTGCAGTATAAGTCCAGTGAAAAGCAAACACTTACCAGATCAGAGAGGTAGGCAGAACGTTGCCGAATCTCTCTCAGCCTCCCTATCCCCATCTGTCAAATGAGGTGGGTTGGCCACTGAGGTTCTTTCTTGCAATCTATGATCCTGTGAATCTTGATAAAGTCCCATGAAGTTCATTATCACCTCTCTATTGTTCTTCAAATGTAGGGCTCCTAATCATATGCTACTGCATAGGATCATACAAACATAGGATTTTGAGCCAGAATAGACCTGAAAAGTCATCTAATTGAACCCTTTCATTTTACAGATGAGGAGCTGAAACCCACAGAGGTTAAGTAACTTACCTAGGGGTCACATAAGTAGTAAGTGGCAGCCAGGTACAAAGGCTGCTCCAAATCCCAGATGAAAGAAATATTTCTACCTATTTATTGCTGATGCTTCTAGCCTCTCAATTTTGCATGTCGTTAGAATTCTTCTGACTGTGGACTAGTAGTTAAAGGAAAGAGTGCCGTTGATTGCATGAACATTATCATTTGAGACAACCCCGTCAAATCCTTTCATTCTTCCCCCTCTTTCCCCACCCTGGTTTTCTTATTGTTGGGAGCCATTTTGTTCCCTTCAGGATGATTCCCACATTCTTTTAAGGGATATTTTCAGGGGCATTGCTGATTACAGACAGCCTTAAATTGGTTATACATGTAAATATATTCAGGATAAGGGAAAATATCTGACTCATCCACACTTAGGGTAAAATCTCTGCTTCATAAAAGGAAGCTAAAAACAGTGCTTTAAAGAGTGAAGCTAGACACCAAGGATATTTGGAGCATGTCATGTTTTTGAAGCACCAGGCCTTGGACTAGAAGAGTTCAACTAGATCCAAATGTATATCCCAAAGACAAATGAAATTCTAGACTTACAGTTAATACAGACTATACTTTTCCAAATTGTTCCTTTTTATTATCTCTCCTCCATTCATTAGTGGTGTTACTACATAAGGCAGAACTGTATTAT
>NW_020947761.1:0-2783 GCF_900497805.2 Vombatus ursinus | reverse complement strand
TTTGATCAGAGTTCTCAAGTTTTACAATGTTGTCATTGTTTAAAGTTGGTGTCCTGCTCTCTGAGGCTTTCTCAGGGGAACCCCTGAGAAATTTCTGCAGAGAATGATCCATTTCATTAGGATGCATCACAGAGTTTACTAATGTGATATTCAACATGTATTAAGTACCTACTATGTGCCAGGCTTTGTGCTAAGCATTAGGGATACCAGTACAACAAAAAAAGACAGTCCCTGCCCTCAAAGAGTTTACAGTCTAGTGGGAGAAGACAGCACCCAAAAGGAAAGTGGAAGGAAGGGGGATGAGGAGAAAGGTAGTGTTACAGGGATGTAGTGGAGAAATCCACAGCAGAGCAGCCTGGTGGGAAATGAAGATATTGCTGGCCTGTGTACCTCCACAATATGGGACATTAAAACATTTTCTCAGGAAAATGTTTTAAATGCATAAAGTAAAATACTTGGATTATAAAGGAAACCAAAACTTGGTGAAAGATATAATTTTTTTCCCTATCCATGTTATGGACCCCCTGAAATCTATCCATGGACCACTTAAGAGTACGTGGGTCCCAGGTTAAGGACCTTTACTCTAACATCAATTTAAAGAACATGGTAATGGAAAGATTCCACAACTTTTATTAGTCTTAAGATATCAACTTTAAAATTCTGGCCAAAATGGCTGCCTGAATAGTTGCTACAAATCTATTCCAGCAAAAACCTAAAAATCACATCAGAATGAAAAATGATTAAGAAATCCAATGAGAAACTAAAGTTGGTGATTTCTTTCATCCTAAAATTGCACAAAAGTCAGTCATTACCCCACAGACAATAGGAAAAGGATCTCCACACAGGTAAACAAGCTATAAGCCTCCCCATAGACATTGCCCAGAGATAGTTTGAGCCAGCAAGTTTCTGTATCCTAAGGCAGCAAGAGCATGGGGTTCCCCTGAGAAAGCCTCAGAGAGCAGGACACCAACAGCAGGATCTTTGGAAATGACCAAAATGGTTGTAACCAGTCCAGATAGAGCAGTGTTCCAGACCTAGACACTTTAGGCCCAGGGATTCTGAGTCCCTCGCACTTTGTTTTGAGATGCCATAGATGGTTCTGAAGATCCAGTGCTCTTAATTTCAAAGATCCAGGGGGAACCTTGCCTCAGGAGGAGGAACCCAGGTGATCAGAGGTTGAGAAAAAGCAGAGCCAAACACCCCATCCAAAATAGCAAGGGGCAGGGCCTAGCTGGCCCTGGAACAAAGCACCCCAATCCAGGAACTGATAAGTAAACACAAGAAGACATGGCTTCCTATAAAAAACTATAATAGATCCAGAGACACCTCAAAATCCAACCAAGTAGAAAGTTCCAAATCCAACCATCAGTCTTCCTGAAAACCATAGTTTAAAAAAAAACCCTAGACACTCTATTTAAAGAAATCATAAATGAAAGCTGCCCAGATCTATTAGAACCAGAGGGCAAAGGAAAAATGGAAAGAATTCATCAATCACTTCCTAAAAGAAATCCCAAAAGAAAATCTTCCAGGAATATCATAACCAAAATCCAGAAAAAAAGACTTCAAGCAGCAAGAAGAAAGAGTCCAAGTACCAAAGAACCATAGTCACGATCACACACAAAGCCTGACAGTTTCCACTAAAAACAAGAGATCTTAGAATATATTTCAAAAGGCCAAAACTATAGGCTTACAACCAAGAATAACTTGTCCTGCAAAGTTGAGTATCATTTTGTAGGGAAGAAAAATAGGCCTTTAATGGAATACAGTATTTTTGTACATTCCTGACAAAAGGACCAGAGTTGAGTAAGAACTTTGAAATATGAAGGTCCAGAAAAACCTAGAAAGGTAAAATTATTCTATCAATTGCAAGGGACTACTGTATATGAATATGGGATGACACTCTGGTGGGGGAAAAAACAAGTGTCTCTTTAGAAATTTAACATTTTCAAAGGGTACTTAGGGTGTTCAATAAGAAAAACAGGAGGGGCAGCTAGGTGGCGCAGTGGATGGAGTACCGGCCCTGAAGTCAGGAAGACCTGAGTACAAATCTGGCCTCAGACCACACTTGACACTTACTAGCTGTGTGACCCTGAGCAAGTCACTTAACCCCAATTGCCTTTAAAAAAAAAAGCAAAAAAAAAAAAACAGGATCTGAGGATAGACTGGTCCTCTTCTGAGGATTTTAAGATGGTAGGTTAAAGGGAGAATAATAGGAATACACTAGTGGAGAAAGGGGGAAGAAAGGAGTAGAACTTGCTATTTCTTACAACTTGGAATATGTGAAAAGAAGTGTATACAAACATGGAGGAAGGGGTAGGGGAGAGTGAGCATCAGATGAAATTCTCTCTTACATGAAATAGACAAAGGAGGATTGAACACACAAGTTCCGGGTGTAGAAATACATCAAACTTAATAGGCAAACATCTGGGGAGAGGTTAAGGGAAGGGGGATAGGTAAAAAGGAAAATAATACTAGGGAGGGAATGTTCATAAACTTCCTGATTCCAAAGGATGAATTAAAAGTTAAAAGGGAGAGGAAGAGGAAGAGGGAGAGAGAGAGAGAGAGAGAGAGAGAGAGAACTGAAAACAAAGGGAGGGGGACAGATCAATTGTGAAACAGCTAAACAAACTGTGATATAAATGTAATGGAATATTATTTTTCCATAAGAAATGAGATGATTTCAGAAACTCCTGGGAAGTAGTAATTGACAAAGATTAAAATGAGCAGAATCAGAAGAACTTTAAACAATGACAACATTGTAAAACTTGAGAACTCTGATCAAA
>NW_020947760.1:0-2696 GCF_900497805.2 Vombatus ursinus | reverse complement strand
TTTGATCAGAGTTCTCAAGTTTTACAATGTTGTCATTGTTTAAAGTTCTTCTGATTCTGCTCATTTTAATCTTTGTCAATTACTACTTCCCAGGAGTTTCTGAAATCATCTCATTTCTTATGGAAAAATAATATTCCATTACATTTATATCACAGTTTGTTTAGCTGTTTCACAATTGATCTGTCCCCCTCCCTTTGTTTTCAGTTCTCTCTCTCTCTCTCTCTCTCTCTCTCTCCCTCTTCCTCTTCCTCTCCCTTTTAACTTTTAATTCATCCTTTGGAATCAGGAAGTTTATGAACATTCCCTCCCTAGTATTATTTTCCTTTTTACCTATCCCCCTTCCCTTAACCTCTCCCCAGATGTTTGCCTATTAAGTTTGATGTATTTCTACACCCGGAACTTGTGTGTTCAATCCTCCTTTGTCTATTTCATGTAAGAGAGAATTTCATCTGATGCTCACTCTCCCCTACCCCTTCCTCCATGTTTGTATACACTTCTTTTCACATATTCCAAGTTGTAAGAAATAGCAAGTTCTACTCCTTTCTTCCCCCTTTCTCCACTAGTGTATTCCTATTATTCTCCCTTTAACCTACCATCTTAAAATCCTCAGAAGAGGACCAGTCTATCCTCAGATCCTGTTTTTTTTTTTTTGCTTTTTTTTTTAAAGGCAATTGGGGTTAAGTGACTTGCTCAGGGTCACACAGCTAGTAAGTGTCAAGTGTGGTCTGAGGCCAGATTTGTACTCAGGTCTTCCTGACTTCAGGGCCGGTACTCCATCCACTGCGCCACCTAGCTGCCCCTCCTGTTTTTCTTATTGAACACCCTAAGTACCCTTTGAAAATGTTAAATTTCTAAAGAGACACTTGTTTTTTCCCCCACCAGAGTGTCATCCCATATTCATATACAGTAGTCCCTTGCAATTGATAGAATAATTTTACCTTTCTAGGTTTTTCTGGACCTTCATATTTCAAAGTTCTTACTCAACTCTGGTCCTTTTGTCAGGAATGTACAAAAATACTGTATTCCATTAAAGGCCTATTTTTCTTCCCTACAAAATGATACTCAACTTTGCAGGACAAGTTATTCTTGGTTGTAAGCCTATAGTTTTGGCCTTTTGAAATATATTCTAAGATCTCTTGTTTTTAGTGGAAACTGTCAGGCTTTGTGTGTGATCGTGACTATGGTTCTTTGGTACTTGGACTCTTTCTTCTTGCTGCTTGAAGTCTTTTTTTCTGGATTTTGGTTATGATATTCCTGGAAGATTTTCTTTTGGGATTTCTTTTAGGAAGTGATTGATGAATTCTTTCCATTTTTCCTTTGCCCTCTGGTTCTAATAGATCTGGGCAGCTTTCATTTATGATTTCTTTAAATAGAGTGTCTAGGGTTTTTTTTTAAACTATGGTTTTCAGGAAGACTGATGGTTGGATTTGGAACTTTCTACTTGGTTGGATTTTGAGGTGTCTCTGGATCTATTATAGTTTTTTATAGGAAGCCATGTCTTCTTGTGTTTACTTATCAGTTCCTGGATTGGGGTGCTTTGTTCCAGGGCCAGCTAGGCCCTGCCCCTTGCTATTTTGGATGGGGTGTTTGGCTCTGCTTTTTCTCAACCTCTGATCACCTGGGTTCCTCCTCCTGAGGCAAGGTTCCCCCTGGATCTTTGAAATTAAGAGCACTGGATCTTCAGAACCATCTATGGCATCTCAAAACAAAGTGCGAGGGACTCAGAATCCCTGGGCCTAAAGTGTCTAGGTCTGGAACACTGCTCTATCTGGACTGGTTACAACCATTTTGGTCATTTCCAAAGATCCTGCTGTTGGTGTCCTGCTCTCTGAGGCTTTCTCAGGGGAACCCCATGCTCTTGCTGCCTTAGGATACAGAAACTTGCTGGCTCAAACTATCTCTGGGCAATGTCTATGGGGAGGCTTATAGCTTGTTTACCTGTGTGGAGATCCTTTTCCTATTGTCTGTGGGGTAATGACTGACTTTTGTGCAATTTTAGGATGAAAGAAATCACCAACTTTAGTTTCTCATTGGATTTCTTAATCATTTTTCATTCTGATGTGATTTTTAGGTTTTTGCTGGAATAGATTTGTAGCAACTATTCAGGCAGCCATTTTGGCCAGAATTTTAAAGTTGATATCTTAAGACTAATAAAAGTTGTGGAATCTTTCCATTACCATGTTCTTTAAATTGATGTTAGAGTAAAGGTCCTTAACCTGGGACCCACGTACTCTTAAGTGGTCCATGGATAGATTTCAGGGGGTCCATAACATGGATAGGGAAAAAAATTATATCTTTCACCAAGTTTTGGTTTCCTTTATAATCCAAGTATTTTACTTTATGCATTTAAAACATTTTCCTGAGAAAATGTTTTAATGTCCCATATTGTGGAGGTACACAGGCCAGCAATATCTTCATTTCCCACCAGGCTGCTCTGCTGTGGATTTCTCCACTACATCCCTGTAACACTACCTTTCTCCTCATCCCCCTTCCTTCCACTTTCCTTTTGGGTGCTGTCTTCTCCCACTAGACTGTAAACTCTTTGAGGGCAGGGACTGTCTTTTTTTGTTGTACTGGTATCCCTAATGCTTAGCACAAAGCCTGGCACATAGTAGGTACTTAATACATGTTGAATATCACATTAGTAAACTCTGTGATGCATCCTAATGAAATGGATCATTCTCTGCAGAAATTTC
>NW_020947759.1:0-1495 GCF_900497805.2 Vombatus ursinus | reverse complement strand
TCTTCCTCCTCTTCCTGGCCCCATTTTCAGGTGAGTTGTTAGGGGAGTCAGTTCCCTGCTGGAGAACTGGGGGGGATGGGAATGTAGATGCTTCCAAGAGGAGCGATGAAGGCAGTTCTCCACCCAGGAATTTTGACTGGGTCTTTGGGTGCTCGTAGGTGTCCCCGGACTGGGAAGGGTGGGAAGGGGAGCTGGAACCAGCTCTTTGAAGAGTGCCTGCTATTCCTCTGTGCCCTGGCTCCCAGTCAGCTGATACAACACCTGGGGAAGCTAAAGGGAGCTCTGCCCAGCCAGAGGGAGAGGGGATCCTGGGGTCATCTCACTTCCAAGACTGTTACTCTCCAAAATGCTCAAAATCTCAGGATCCCCTCCTCAGGAAGGGAGCTATATTTGGACCTTATGAGAATGTCTCCTGTTTGGAGGAGATGCCTTCCCTTATCTGCTTTCATGAGTAAATCCTATCAGGCATGGAACTTAGTCGTGTAGTAACTCCTTGTTGATAATTCACATGACTCCCTTCCCTTGCCCTTGTAATGTTCCGAGACCCTATCTAGATTCTCTTCCTACCTGGTTTGGAGTCCTAGGAACCTGTGCTTGAACCCCTCCTTGAAGGAGGTATTCCTAATACTGAAGTCTTGGAGAGGCAGAAATTCTGGGTCCTATTCTCAGTCTTCTCCTGGGATCCAAGAAGAGCTCATTCCTTGTTCCATGGCTCAATTCCCCTCCTAAAAATAAGCCATTGGGACACTGAACCATTTTTATAGGCTGGAAAAATCTACCCTTTCAATGTCCCTTTCCTTATCTTCCCTAGGTCTGGGAGTTGTCCTAGAGGGACCTTCTCAATTAATAGGTCTCAAACCTGAAAGGGCATCATGCAAACTTCCCTCAAGAGAGATCCTTATCCTAGGGCACATATACCCCCTGCCTCCACCCATAATCCCAGTTTCAAAGGGGGAAGGATAGTAATGGGAGAAAGGTAGAGGGGAATCCAGAACCATCCCCCAGCCCTCTCTCCTCCAGCTCATTCACTTGTTCAATCTGTACTAGCAAGTTACTATGTGAGCCCCAGGAATACCATCTGCAATTTCGTGTGTGACTTCTGGGACTGCTCTGATGAAAACCAGTGTGGTGAGAAATAGTGCTGATGGCCCTCCCCTTCCACTCCCTTTACAGAGGAGACTCCAGCCTAAGAGACCCTGCCAGGCTAAACTCAGTTGATCTCCCCACCCCAGCCTTTCCCCAACCCCTACCCTGGCCTCTGCCTCCAGGTGAAGACATGGTATGAAGTAGGACACATGAGAGGACCCCAAAGGGATCACTGGTCTTGCACCAAGGGAAGGACAAGGGAAAACGTTCTGTGGTTGTAACTTCCCACCCCACCATAATTGTGGTCCTAAGTGGAAGCTAAGGGAGCATCACTCTCCCATGGCATCTTATTAGACACCTCTGAGCCTGGCATTGGGGGGAAAGTAATAGAAGTTACTGCCAGTCTCTA
>NW_020947758.1:0-1495 GCF_900497805.2 Vombatus ursinus | reverse complement strand
TAGAGACTGGCAGTAACTTCTATTACTTTCCCCCCAATGCCAGGCTCAGAGGTGTCTAATAAGATGCCATGGGAGAGTGATGCTCCCTTAGCTTCCACTTAGGACCACAATTATGGTGGGGTGGGAAGTTACAACCACAGAACGTTTTCCCTTGTCCTTCCCTTGGTGCAAGACCAGTGATCCCTTTGGGGTCCTCTCATGTGTCCTACTTCATACCATGTCTTCACCTGGAGGCAGAGGCCAGGGTAGGGGTTGGGGAAAGGCTGGGGTGGGGAGATCAACTGAGTTTAGCCTGGCAGGGTCTCTTAGGCTGGAGTCTCCTCTGTAAAGGGAGTGGAAGGGGAGGGCCATCAGCACTATTTCTCACCACACTGGTTTTCATCAGAGCAGTCCCAGAAGTCACACACGAAATTGCAGATGGTATTCCTGGGGCTCACATAGTAACTTGCTAGTACAGATTGAACAAGTGAATGAGCTGGAGGAGAGAGGGCTGGGGGATGGTTCTGGATTCCCCTCTACCTTTCTCCCATTACTATCCTTCCCCCTTTGAAACTGGGATTATGGGTGGAGGCAGGGGGTATATGTGCCCTAGGATAAGGATCTCTCTTGAGGGAAGTTTGCATGATGCCCTTTCAGGTTTGAGACCTATTAATTGAGAAGGTCCCTCTAGGACAACTCCCAGACCTAGGGAAGATAAGGAAAGGGACATTGAAAGGGTAGATTTTTCCAGCCTATAAAAATGGTTCAGTGTCCCAATGGCTTATTTTTAGGAGGGGAATTGAGCCATGGAACAAGGAATGAGCTCTTCTTGGATCCCAGGAGAAGACTGAGAATAGGACCCAGAATTTCTGCCTCTCCAAGACTTCAGTATTAGGAATACCTCCTTCAAGGAGGGGTTCAAGCACAGGTTCCTAGGACTCCAAACCAGGTAGGAAGAGAATCTAGATAGGGTCTCGGAACATTACAAGGGCAAGGGAAGGGAGTCATGTGAATTATCAACAAGGAGTTACTACACGACTAAGTTCCATGCCTGATAGGATTTACTCATGAAAGCAGATAAGGGAAGGCATCTCCTCCAAACAGGAGACATTCTCATAAGGTCCAAATATAGCTCCCTTCCTGAGGAGGGGATCCTGAGATTTTGAGCATTTTGGAGAGTAACAGTCTTGGAAGTGAGATGACCCCAGGATCCCCTCTCCCTCTGGCTGGGCAGAGCTCCCTTTAGCTTCCCCAGGTGTTGTATCAGCTGACTGGGAGCCAGGGCACAGAGGAATAGCAGGCACTCTTCAAAGAGCTGGTTCCAGCTCCCCTTCCCACCCTTCCCAGTCCGGGGACACCTACGAGCACCCAAAGACCCAGTCAAAATTCCTGGGTGGAGAACTGCCTTCATCGCTCCTCTTGGAAGCATCTACATTCCCATCCCCCCCAGTTCTCCAGCAGGGAACTGACTCCCCTAACAACTCACCTGAAAATGGGGCCAGGAAGAGGAGGAAGA
>NW_020947757.1:0-4711 GCF_900497805.2 Vombatus ursinus | reverse complement strand
GCTTCTGCCCTTAGCAGTATGTTGGCCTAAGGCTGTCAGAGCTCAGAATCAAAATCAGTTCCAGGCCAACAATAGCCTGGGCTGCAACCACTGGATAGGAAACAGGAAGAGAATTTCTACTTGGTCACAGAGAGAAGTTATTTTTCTGCCTGGATACACACACACACACACACACACACACATTATGTACATATATATATATACACACACACACACACACACACATATATATGCACACACACATACATATATACATACATATCAGCATACTATATTACAAATCTATTTTAAAAAATTAAGTGACAACATTGTACATTTAATGCCTCCCTCTGAGAAGAGCCCAGTATTTGGCAAATGTTCCTGAATGAATCATTTTAACATACCTGTGAAGGAGTTTGGCAGTGGCTTTCATCATTTTGCAGATATAGGAAATTGAAAGTTTCTAGAATGATTCCTTCAGTGACTTCCATTATAACATCTTGGGGCATACCCCGATTAACACATGGTTCCTCCAAGACCAGCTATCTCAGGTTCCAGGTACTCTAAAGGTACACATCTACTCAAAACCATAGGTCATGAACTTTTCATTGATATGTTTACTTATGCTAGTCATGTAGAGCAAGACAAAGACTTAGAGTATGGCAAGGTGGCTGGTGATGGCCAGAGTAGGGATTATTGTGAACCAAGTTGACTCAGACTTTCCTGAAATATTGGTCGAGGAAAGACATTCACCAATCGGGATAGCGAGGTCCCAGGTTGGATTTTTTTCCCTTAGAGCATGGTCTGTGGTATAAGAGACAAAGGTGGTTGGCTAGGCTTGGATTTAGCTTGGACCTCCACATAGGTTAAAGACAGAAAGGTCCCATACATACACATGCACAAAATACAGCACTTTTTGTTGTAGCAAAGAACTAAAAATGAAGTAGATACCCATCAGCTGAGGAATAATTGAAAAAATTGTGGCATATGAATGTAATTAAATATTATAGTACCATAAGAAACAACAAATAAGAAGAATTCAGAGATGCATGGGAAAGCTTATGTGAAATGATGCAAAATGAATTAAGCAGAAGCAAGAAAACTATGACTTCAACAATATAATTAGAAATAATGAAAAAATGAAATTGAACACTGTATAATTATAATGATCATGACTATCCCCCAGAGAAGGTTGAGAAAAATATCTACCTTTCCTCACTGCAGAGATGGGTTTCTCTGTCTTCTCTCCCTCCCTCCCTCCCTCCCTCCTTCTCTCTCTCACACTCTCCACATGCTCACACACACACACATACACACACACATATACATATATGTGTATATGTATGCATGTAGCACTAAAACATCCCCCCCCATAAACTTGGTGCATTCTTTCCCATAAATACCCATGTCATTAGTAGGAAGAAGGGACATATTGGATAAATAAGTGGAAGGACACACACAGAAGAACACAAAGGAAATACAGGTGGTCAGGGAATATACAGGGATAACACTTGCCTCCAATGAGGCAGGGACACAATTATCTTGTGGTAATCTCACACTGTTCCTCACTGGCCTTGCATGGCATGCTGCCTCTGATGAAGGATGCTAAAGGGTCTGAGGATGGTATATAGTCTGTGCTGGGGGCTGCTCCTTGCTAGTCTTCTGAGGTTGCTGTTGGATGGGGCTCTCTTGATCATTTTAGTCTAGGCATGGTTCCTCTGAACAGGAGGTTATGAAAATTTTTTTTTACTTTCAACTTCTGGCTTCAACTAGAACTCTTTACTGAAGGGTCACTCTTCTCTATAAGAGGAAGAATAGGCTCTGCCATCTTTCTTTTAGCTTAAAATCCAGAGACTTATTCTATAACCCATAGAAAGGCAGGACTCTCATTCGCTCAGTTATAGGACTAGGAAAACATTCTCAAACTGCATTCCTCTGAAGATCTGTTAGTCCTTAAAGACTTAATTTAATTAGCATTTACCTTCTAAAAAGGAGCTTACTAAATTGTAGGAACAAAAGTTTTATGGAACACAGAGAAGCTAGCCAGCTAAGTAGCTCTATTAGAGACTGCAGCTAAGTGGTTCCCACAGGCTTTGAATCTATTTTTAACTTTCATTTTTTTCTCATCAAGGATTAATGTCTATTCCAAGACTCCATCTGACTTGTAGTTAAAAAGTTCTTGTGACTATGTGCTTAATATCCAGACTGTACTTATTTAGCATAATTTTAGAGGCTTCCATTTCAACAAATGCCAAGGCTTATCTGGGTTGTTGGTTGTTTTCAATTCTCTTGATAACCATTTGTTCATCTCTTTTAACACCTCCTCAATGGCAAATCTTATATATTTGTATTAATTCCTTACATATCTTATTTATTAGACTCTTAGCAGAAATCTTTGATGCAAAAATTTTTTTCCTCCAACTAATAGCTTTCCTTCTTATCGGAGCTGCATTGACTTTGCTTGTGTAAAAATTTTTGACGTAATCAATATTATTTTTTTAACTTTTCTGATCTCCTTTCTCTTATTTAGTTAATAATTTTTCCACAGGCCATAACTGTGAATAATTTTTAATGGATCTTTATATAACATATCCAGGCATATGCTATGAGATTTTTAAAAATTTTTTTTTTTAGGCAGTTGTAGTTAAGTGACTTGCCCAGGGTCACACAGCTAGTAAGTGTCAAGTGTTTGGTCTGAGGCCATATTTGAACTCAGATCCTCCTGCCTTCAGGGCTGGTGCTCTATTCACTGTGCCACCTAGATGCCCCTATAAGATGTTTTAAAGCTAATTTCTGCCAAATTTCTTTCCAGTTTTCCCAGTTTATTACCAAATATCAAGTTCCTTCCCAAGTAGTTTATGTTTTTGAACTTATTAAATATCAGGCTATTGACTTTGGTCTTTTCTTATTCTTATTTGTTTAATATTACCTACTTTTCTCTCTCTCTCTTTTTAAACCAGGACTAAATAGTTTTGATTATTACTGTTTCCTGATATAATTCAAGGTCTGGAAGTATTATTCCTTCATCATTACTGTTTTTGCCCAATTAATAGATAATTTAAGCATATATTAAGTGCTTACTGTGTGCCAAGCAATGTGCTAAATGATAAGGCTACAAAGAAAGGCAAAAATCAAAAATAGTTCCTGCCCTTAAGGAGCTTACATAATAATAGAAGAGATAGCATGTAAATAAATAGGTACAAAGAAAAAAAAATAGGTACAAACAAGATACATACGAAGTTGAAGGAGAGTAAACTTAAAAGAAAAGGTTCAAGTGGCTAGGGAACTAAAGAGGCCTCCTACAGAAGATGAGTATTCAAATTGAGCTTTCAAGAAGCCAGGAATGTCAGTGGGGAAGCATTCTTGGCATAGGGAAAAATAACGCAAAAAACATGGAGACAGGAGATGGAATGCCATGTGTAAGGAACAACAAAACAGCTGGTTTCACTGAATAGTAGAGTTCACTGAAGGGTGTAAAGTATGAGAAGACTGAAAATGTTATGAATGTTATGAAGTTCTGAAAAGGTTATGAAGAGCCTCAAATGTTAAACTGAGAACTTTATATTTGATTCTGGAAATGATAGGGAGCCTCTGGAGGTAATGTAGTCAGATCTGCTGTAATGTACTGAGAAATGTACTGAGTCCTTCCCTGAAGAGCTACAGGACCCAGGAAAATAATTTGGGTTACAGGGCTTAATCTGAAAAAACACAAGCATTGCCTGTGGTCCTACAGTATAAGTCCAGTGAAAAGTAAACACTTATCAGATCAGGGAGGTAGGCAGAACATTGCTTAATCTCTCTCAGCCTCAGTATCCTCATCTGTCAAATGAGGTGGGTTGGCCACTGAGGTTCTTTCTCTCAATCTATGATCCTATGAATCTTGATAAAGTCCCATGAAGTTCATTATCATCTCTCCATTGTTCTTCAAATGTAGGGCTCCTAATCATATGCTACTACATAGGATCATGTAAACATAGAATTTTGAGCCAGAATAGACTTTAAAAGTCATCTAATTGAACCCTTTCATTTTACAGATGAGGAGCTGAAACCCACAGAGGTTAAGTAACTTACCTAGGGGTCACATGAGTAGTAAGTGGCAGCCAGGTACAAAGGCTGGTCCAAATCCCAGATGAAAGAAATATTTCTGCCTATTTATTGCTGATGTTTCTAGCCTCTCAACCTTGCATGTAGTTAGAACTCTTCTAACTGTGGACTGGTAGTTAAAGGAAAGAGTTCCTTTGATGCATGAACATTATCATTTGAGACAACCCCAGTCAGTTAAATCCTTTCATTCTTCCCTCCCATTCCCCACCCTGGTTTTGTTATTGTTGGGAGCCATTTTGTTCCCTTCAGGATGATTCCCACATTCTTTTAAGGGATATTTTCAGGGGCATTGCTGATTACAGACAGCCTTAAATTGGTTATACATGTAAATATATTCAGGATAAGGGAAAATATCTGACTCATCCACACTCAGGGTAAAATCTCTGTTTCAGAAAAGGAAGCTAAAACGGTGCTTTAAAGAGTGAAGCGAGACACCAAGGATATTTGGAGCATGTCATGTTTTTGAAGCACCAGGCCTTGGACTGGGAGAGTTCAACTAGATCCAAATATATATCCAAAAGACAAATGCAATTCTAGACTTACAGTTAATATAGGCTATACTTTTCCAAATTGTTCCTCTTTATTATCTTTCCTCCATTCATTAGTGGTGTTACTACATAAGGCAGAA
>NW_020947756.1:0-4618 GCF_900497805.2 Vombatus ursinus | reverse complement strand
GCTTCTGCCCTTAGCAGTATGTTGGCCTAAGGCTGTCAGAGCTCAGAGTCAAAGTCAGTTCCAGGCCAACAATAGCCTGGGCTGCAACCACTGGCTAGGAAGCAGGAAGAGAATTTCTACTTGGTCACAGAGAGAAGTTATTTTTCTGCCTGGCTTTGTTCAGAATAGGGTATGTGTTTTCATGATGACTGGGTATGAAGGCTCTCTCTCTCTCTTTCTTTCTTTCTCTCTCTCTCTCTCTCTCCATATATATGTATATGTATACATAAATATATATGCATACGTACATACATATAAACATATATATCAGCATACCATATCGCAAATATATTTTAAAAAATTAAGTGACAGGGGCAGCTAAGTGGTGCTGTGGATAGAGCACCGGCCCTGGATTCAGGAGGACCTGAGTTCAAATCCGGCCTCAGACACACAACACTTACTAGCTGTGTGACTCTGGGCAAGTCACTTAACCCCATTGCCTAGCAAAAAAAAAAAAAAAATAAGTGACAATATTGTACATTTAGTGCCTTCCTCTGAGAAAAGACCAGTCCTTGGCAAATGTACCTGAATGAATCATTTTAATATCCCTGTGAAGGATCCTTGTTTGGCAGTGGCTTTCATCATTTTGCAGATATAGGAAACTGAAAGTTTCTAGAATGATTACTTCAGTGACTTCCAGTGTAACATCTTGGGGCATACCCCTATTAACACATGGTTCCTCCAAGACCAGCTACCTCTGGTTCCAGGAAGTCTAAAGGTACACATCTACTCAAAACCATAGGTCATGAACTTTTCATTGATATGTTTACTTATACTAGTCATGTAGAGCAAGACAAACACTAAGAGTATGGCAAGGTGGCTGGTGATGGCCAGAATAAGGATTGGAGTGAACCAAGTTGGTTTGGACTTTCCTGAAATATTGGTCCAGGAAAGACATTCACCAATCAGGATAGTGAGGTCTCAGGCTGGATTTTTTTTCCTTAGGGCATGTTCTCTGGCATAAGACACAAAGGGGTTGGCTAGGCTTGGACTTAGCTTGGACCTCCACATAGGTTAAAGACAGAAAGGTCCCATATATACACATGCACAAAATACAGCACTTTTTGTTGTAGCACAGAACTGAAAATGAAGTAGATACCCATCAGCTGAGGAATAATTGAACAAATTGTGGCATATGAATGTAATGAAATATTATCCTGCACAAGAAACAACAAATAAGAAGAATTCAGAGATTCATGGAAAAGCTTATGCGAATTGATAAAAAATGAATTAAGCAGAAGCAAAAAACTACATAGATAGTAGAATGACTTCAACAATGTAATTAGGAATAATGAAAAAATGAAATTGAGCACTGTGTAATTATAATGACTAAGATTAGCCCCCAGAGAAAGTTGAGAAAATGTATCTACCTTTTTTCACTGCAGAGATGGGTTTCTCTCTCTCTCTCTTTCTCTGTCTCTTCTTCTTCTTCTTCTTCTCCTCCTTGTCCTCCTCTTCCTCTCTCTCTCTCTCTTTCTCTCTCCTTCCTTTCTATTCTCCCTTCCTCCTTCCCCCTTTCTCTCTCTATATATACATACATACACACATATGTGTGTACATGTATATATGTATATATATATATATATATATATCAATAAAACATTCCCCTCATAAACCTAGTGCACTCTTTCCCACAAATACCCATGTCATTAGTAGGAAGAAGGGACACATTGGATAAATAAGTGGAAGGACACACACAGAAGAACACAGACAGAGGAAATACAGGTGGTCAGGGAATATACATGGAAGGATAACACTTGCCTCCAATAAGGCAGGGACACAACTATCTTGTGGTAATCTCACACTGTTCCTCACTGGGCTTGCATAGCATACTGTCTCTGATGGAGAATGCTAAAGGGTCTGAGGATGGTATATAGTCTTTGCTGGAGGTTGCTGTTGGATGGAGCTCTCTTGGTCATTTAATCTAGGCATGGTTCCACTGAACAGGAGGTTATGAAATTTTTTTCTGCTTTCAACTTCTGGCTTCAGCTAGAACTCTTTACTGAAGGGTCACTCTTCTCTAGAAGAGGAAGAACTGGCTCTGCCATCTTTCTTTTAGCTTAAAATCCAGAGGCTTATTCTATAACCCATACAAAGGCAGGACTCTGATTCGCTCAGTTATAGGACTAGGGAAATATTCTCAAGCTGCTTTCCTCTGAGAATCTGTTAGTCCTTAAAGCCTTAATTTAATTGGCATTTCCCTTCTGAAAGGAGCTTCCTAAACTGTAGGAACAAAAGTTTTATGGAACACAGAGAAGCTAGCCAGCTAAGTAGCTCTATTAGAGATTACAGCTAAGTGGTTCCCACAGGCTTTGAATCTATTTTTTAACTTTCATTTTTTTTCTCATCAAGGATAGTGTCTGTTCCAAAACTCCAGCTCACTTGGAGTTAAAAAGTTCTTGTGACTATGTGCTTAATATCCAACTTCCAGACTGTACTTATTTAGCATAATTTTAGAGAGTTCCATTTCAACAAATGCCAAGGCTTATCTGGGTTGTTGGTAGTTTTCAATTCTCTTGATAACTATTTGTCCATCTCCTTTAATACCTCCTGGATGGCAAATCTTACATACTTGTATTAATTCCCTACATATCTTGTTAATTAGACTCTTAGCAGAAATCTTTGATTACTGTTTCCTGATATATTTCAAGGTCTGGAAGCATTATTCATTCATCATTACTGTTTTTCCCCCAATCAATAGATAACTTAAGCATATATTAAGTGCTTACTGTGAGCCAAGCAATGTGCTAAATAATAGGGCTACAAAGAAAGGCAAAAATCAAAAATAGCCCCTGCCCTCAAGGAGTTTATATAATAATAGAAATATAGTATGTAAACAAATAGTTACAAAGAAAAAAATAGGTACAAACAAGATACATACAAAGTTGAAGGAGAGTAAACTTAGAAGGGTTCAAGTGGTTAGGGAACTAAAGAGGCCTCCTACAGAATGTGAGTATTCAAATTGAGCTTTCAAGAAACCAGGGATGAGGGATAGCTAGGTAGCATAGTAGATAGAGCTCTGGCCTTGGAATCGGGAGGACCTGAATTCAAATGTGACCTCAGACACTTGAAACTTACCAGCTGTGTGACCCTGGGCAAGTCACTTAACCCCGATTGCCTCACCAAAAAAAAAAAAACAAAACCCAACAACAACAACAAAAAGAAGCCAGGGGTGTCAGTAGGCAGAGGTGAATAGGGGAAGCATTCTTGGCATAGGGATAACCAATGCAAAAAACATGGAGACAGGAGATGGGATGCCATGTGTAAGAAACAACAAAAGAGCTGGTTTCACTGAATCATAGAGTTCATGGAAGGGTGTAAAGTATGAGAAGACTGAAAATGTTACAAATGTTATAAAGTTATGAAAAGGTTATGAGGAGCCTCAAATGTTAAACTGAGAACTTATATTTGATTCTGAAAATGATAGGGAGCCTCTATACAATGTAGTCAGATCTGCTGTAATGTACTGAGAAATGTACTGAGTCCTTCCCTGAAGAGCTACAGGACCCAGGAAAATAATTTGGGTTACAGGGCTTAATCTGAAAAAACACAAGCATTGCTTGTGGTCCTGCAGTATAAGTCCAGTGAAAAGCAAACACTTACCAGATCAGAGAGGTAGGCAGAACGTTGCCGAATCTCTCTCAGCCTCCCTATCCCCATCTGTCAAATGAGGTGGGTTGGCCACTGAGGTTCTTTCTTGCAATCTATGATCCTGTGAATCTTGATAAAGTCCCATGAAGTTCATTATCACCTCTCTATTGTTCTTCAAATGTAGGGCTCCTAATCATATGCTACTGCATAGGATCATACAAACATAGGATTTTGAGCCAGAATAGACCTGAAAAGTCATCTAATTGAACCCTTTCATTTTACAGATGAGGAGCTGAAACCCACAGAGGTTAAGTAACTTACCTAGGGGTCACATAAGTAGTAAGTGGCAGCCAGGTACAAAGGCTGCTCCAAATCCCAGATGAAAGAAATATTTCTACCTATTTATTGCTGATGCTTCTAGCCTCTCAATTTTGCATGTCGTTAGAATTCTTCTGACTGTGGACTAGTAGTTAAAGGAAAGAGTGCCGTTGATTGCATGAACATTATCATTTGAGACAACCCCGTCAAATCCTTTCATTCTTCCCCCTCTTTCCCCACCCTGGTTTTCTTATTGTTGGGAGCCATTTTGTTCCCTTCAGGATGATTCCCACATTCTTTTAAGGGATATTTTCAGGGGCATTGCTGATTACAGACAGCCTTAAATTGGTTATACATGTAAATATATTCAGGATAAGGGAAAATATCTGACTCATCCACACTTAGGGTAAAATCTCTGCTTCATAAAAGGAAGCTAAAAACAGTGCTTTAAAGAGTGAAGCTAGACACCAAGGATATTTGGAGCATGTCATGTTTTTGAAGCACCAGGCCTTGGACTAGAAGAGTTCAACTAGATCCAAATGTATATCCCAAAGACAAATGAAATTCTAGACTTACAGTTAATACAGACTATACTTTTCCAAATTGTTCCTTTTTATTATCTCTCCTCCATTCATTAGTGGTGTTACTACATAAGGCAGAACTGTATTAT
>NW_020947755.1:0-1117 GCF_900497805.2 Vombatus ursinus | reverse complement strand
CAGGTTTACACTTTCTCCTACAGAGGCTTCAAAATGAAGACCATCTTTCTGCTAGCTGTACTAATGGCCTGTGGTAAGAAGTGACCACATGACTGACCTCTTCCAGAATCAGCCCCAGGAGGGACAACTCTTGGGTTGTATAAAAAGTGCCTCCCCCAGCATCTCTTGGGCTCCCTAGCACTCCCCATTCCTTGAACCTTGCAAATCCTAGTTTAATTCTTCACCACCTCTTCTTAAAGGCTGGAAGGGAAATAGAGAGGACAAAAGAGGACAAGACTCTCCCCTAAGATGAAGGGTGGGAAGGACAGACTAAAGCAGTAGTGGATAGAGAAGACAGACGGGTGGCCACATCTGACTGGGGACCACTGGTCTCTCTTGCAGGTTTATTTGAGGTACAAGGGGGCTTGACAAAATTGTATAGCATGATTGGCAAGGTCACAGGGAAGAATGCATTGATTAACTATGGTGCCTACGGTTGCCACTGTGGCTGAAGAGGCAAAGGAACCCCCAAGGATGCTACTGACTGGTAAGTTGCTGTTCCCCAGCCCTGCCAGGGTGGTTATCTTAGCTTCCTTTGGAATCACTACAAGCAGCACTGACAGGAAACACAATTTAATGGGTAGGGCACAAGGCAGGGGCACCAAAGAAATGCATTTCTAGGGGAAAATTATAGAAGAGAGTTCTGCTCTAGCACTTCTTGGAGTCTTTCTACAGATGCCCTTGCAGTCCTTCAGAAGAAGTAACAGGAAGGACTGGGACCAAGTAAGTTTTCAGAATCAGAGACTCTCTGCTAAATAGAATGAGATTTGGAATTGAAAATTACTTAGAGACCATGTAGTCCAATCTCCTCATTTACAGATGAGAAAACTATGGTTCTAATAACCCAGATGTCATGGCTACCAGACCAGGGCTCATTCCACCACAGCAGACTCCCTCACTAGGTGGCCTTTCTGAGTGTCCTGTTGGCTGACCACCTGCTCCCCAATAGGAGAGGGGAACAGCACTCAGCAGGACTCCTCTCTTTAGGTGCTGTTTGGCCCACGACTGCTGCTATTCAAAGCTGGTGAAGGAAGGCTGCAAGCCCAAATCGCAGGGCTACAATTTCAAATACAAGAGT
>NW_020947754.1:0-18146 GCF_900497805.2 Vombatus ursinus | reverse complement strand
TTCTATCTCTTGCTGTTGGATTTTGTTAGTAATATATGGAAATGCTGTTGATTTGTGTGGGTTTATTTTATATCCTGCAACTTTGTTAAATTTGTTTATTATTTCAAATAATTTTTTACTTGATTCTCTAAGTATACCATCATATCATCTACAAAGAGTGATAGCTTTGTTTCTTCTTTGCCTATTCTAATTCCTTCAATTTACTTCATCACTTCTTATAGCATAATAATATTCCATCACATTCATATACCATAATGTGTTTAGCTATTGTCAATTGATAGGCATCCCCTCAGTTTCCATTTCTTTGCCATCACAAAAATAGCTGCCATAAATATTTTTGTACATGTGGATAATTTTCCTCTTTCCCATCCAATCCAACACAAATTTATTAAGCACCTACTATGTGGTAGTCACTGTGCTAAGCTCTGAGAATAAAAATAATTTAAAAAGCATAGCCCTTGCATTTAAAGACCTGAGTTACAATCTAAAGGAAGAGACAACACACAAAAAGAGGCAGGAAGGGGGAGGAATGAGTAGGAGAGTGGAATGAGACATGAGAGGAAATAAGTTCTATAGAGTTGAGATCAGGCAGAGCAGCAGATACAGAGTGGAATGGGCCAAAAAGTCCAGTTTTTGCTCTCTATAAAGGACACTGGGAGAAGTTTGGTACTCTATCCTCCAGGCCTCTAATCAGAGGAGAAAGGAGACTGGGGAAAGTGGTTTCAATCAGGGCTTTAGTTAGCAATATGGTGGTGAGTTTAGAAGTGCTAAGCTTATCATGAAAGGGGCATCAGGTTCCATAGAGTTGAAACCAGGCAGGGCAGCAGATACAAAGCAGAGTGAGCTGTCTTTGATCTCTTTGAGGTATAGACCTTGTAGTGGTATCAGTGGGTCTATCCAGGGAGGGGCATCATGTTCCATAGAGTCAAAAATAGGCAGGGCAACAGATGCAAAATGCCGTGAACTTTCCTTTATCTCTTTGGTTTATGGACCTAGTAGTGGCATTACTGGGTTTATCTTGGGAGGAGCATCATATTCCATAAAGTTGAAACTGGGAAGAGCAGCAGATGCAAAGTGGAGTGAGCTTTCTTTGATCTCTCTAGTAGTGGTATCTCTGGGTCAATTGAGACAGTTTAATAGTTTTGGGGGCATAGTTCCATACTGCTTTCAGAATGGTTGGATGAGTTCATAGCTCCAGCAACAGTGCATTAGTGTATGTATTTTTCTACAATCCCTGCAGGATTTGTCATTTTATTTGTTGTCAAACTCATTGGTGTGACATTGTACATCAAGGTTATCATAATTACATTTCTCTAACCATTAGTGATTTGGAGCATTTTTTCATTTGGCTATTGAGAGCTTGGATTTCTTCCTTTGAAAATTGCCTATTAAAATCCTTTCACCATTTATCAATTATGAAATGGTTCTTATTTTTGTTCCCCATATATCTTAGAAATGAGACCTTTATCAGAGAAATTTGCTGCAACAATTCTTCCATTAACTGCTTTTTTTCTAATTTTAGCTGTTTGTCTTGCAAAAACGGTTCAATTTTACATAAGTAAAATTCTCCATTTTACCTCCTCTGAACTTCTCTATCTCTCGTTTAATCAAGGAACTCTTCCTCTACCCATAGATCTGACATGTAATTTCTTGCATGCTCCACTAATTTACTTATGTTATTCTTTATATCTAAATCTTTTTAATGTTATTTTGCCATACAGTGTGAGATGTTGGCCAATACCTAGTTTCTGCCAGAATACTTTCTAGTTTTCCCAACAGTTTTTGTTGAATAATGAGCTCTTGCCACAATAGCTGGGATATTCGGCTTTATTGAACACTAGATTACTGTGCCCATTTGCTTCAGTATTTTGCATGCCTAATGTATACCACTGATTAATCTGTTTCTTACCTGATTCCAAATTGTTTAGATGATATAGCTTTATAGTATAGTTTGATATCTGCAACTGCTAGTTCCCTTTCTTTCCCATTTTTTTATTCCTTTGATATTCCTGATCTTTTGTTCCATAAGATGAATTTTATTATTTTTGCAACTTCTAGATAGTAAATAATGTGGTAGTTTGGTAGTTTGACTGGTATATGTCACTGAATAAGGAAATTAATTTGGGAAGAATTGTCATTTTTATTATATTGGTTCAGCTTACCCATGAGCAATTAGTATCCTAAGTAGTTACATTTGCATTTATTTGTGTGAAGAGTGTTTTGTAATTCTGTTAATATAGTTCTTGTATATATCTATTCTATCCATGGTTATTTTAAATAGAATTTATCTCTTCCTGTTGGGTTTTGTTGGTAACATACAGAACTGCTGATAATTTGTATGGGTTTATTTTCCATCCTGTAACTTTGGTGAAGTTGCTCATTTTTCATTTAGTTCTTTAGTATATCATCTTCAAATAGTGAGTTTTGTTTTTCTTTGCCTATACTTATTCCTTTTCTTTTTCTTTTTCTTAACTTAATGCTATTTCTATTTCTAGTATAATGCAGATTAATAATGGCATTAATGAACAAACTTGCTTCACTTCTGATCTTACTTGCTCTTGATTTTAAGTAGACACACTTTTCATTTTAAGGAAAGCTCCATTTATTCCTATGCTGTTGAGTTGTTTTAACGGGAATGGGTTTGCATTTTGTCAAAAAGTTTTTCTGCATCTATTGGAATAATCATATGATTTTTGTTGAGTTTGTTATTGAATTGGCCAATTGTGGTGTGTTTTTTTAATACTGAAATATCCCTTTATTCCTGGTATAAATCTAGCCTGTTTATAGTGTATAATCTTTGTGATATAGTTTTGTCTCCTTGCTAATATTTTATTTTAAAAGTTTACATCAATATTCATTTGAGAAATTGGTCTATGTTTTTTCTTTTTCTGTTTTGACTCTCCCAGGTTTAGGCATAAAGACCACATGTGCATCATAAAAGGAATGTGGTAGGCTCTTTTCTTTTTGGTAGCATCATTTTTTTCAAATACGTTGTGTAGTATTGGAATTAGTTGTTCTTTAAATGTTTGGTAGCATTCACTTGTGAATACATTTTGTCCTGGGTTTTTTCCTTCCTTTTATAGCTTGTTAAACTTTAAAATATGGGGTTAAGTGTTCTATTTCTTGTTCTGCTAATGTGGGCAATTTATATTTTTGTAAATATTCATCCATTTCCTTTAGACGATCACTTTTATTAGAATATAATTGGATGAAATAGCTCCTAATAATTGATTTTATTTCTTCTTCATTGGTTGTGAATTCATTTTTGTTGTTGTTGATACTGGTAATTTTATTTTGTTCTTTTTTTAAATCAGGTTATCTAATTGCTCACCTATTTTAAGTATTATTTTTCATTTTCAACATTCACTTTTATAAGATTTTAAGCTCCAAATTTTTTTCTCTCATCCTTCCCTATCTCTCCCCAAGACAGCAAGCAATCTGATATAGGCTATACATATACAATCACATTAAACATATTTCTACATTAGTCAATTTGTGAAAAAAGAAACAGAACAAAAGGGGAAAACCATGGGAAGGAAAAAAGAGAAAATAGATGCTTCGATATGCATTCAGACTCCATAGTTCTTTCTCTAGATGTGGATAGCTTTTTCCATCATGAGACTTTTTTAATTGTCTTAGATCATTGTGTTGGTGTAAAGAGCTAAGTCTATCAAAGTCAGTCATCACACAGTGTGGCTGTTACTATGTACAATATTCTTCTGGTTCTATTCACTTCACTCAGCATCAGTGCATTGTCTTTCTAGGATTTTCTGAAATCCACCTGCCCATCATCTCTTCTAGAACAATAGTATTCCAATACATTCAAGTACCACAACTTGTTCAGCCTTTCCACAGCTGATGGACATTCCCTCAATATCCAATTCTTTGATGCCACAAAAAGAGTTGCTATAAATATTTTTGTACTTGTGGGTCCTTTTCCCTTTTTTATGCTCTCTTTTGGATACAGACCTCATACAGGTATTGCTGGATTAAAGAGTATGCACAGTTTTGTAGCCCTTTGGGCATAGTTCCAAATCGGTCTCCAAAATAGTTGGATCAGTTCACAACTCCACCAACAATGCATCAATTGTTCCAATTTTCCCACGTCTTCTCCAACATTTATCATTTTCTTTGATACCTCAGAGTTGTTTTAATTTGCATTTGTCTGATCAGTAGTGATTTACAACATTTTTTCATATGACTATAGTAAACTTCAATTTCTTCATCTGAAAACTGCCTACTCACATCCTTTCACCATTTATCAATTGGGAAATGACTTGTATTCTTATATATTTGACTCAGTTCCCTATATACTTTAGAAATTAGGTCTTTATCAGAGATACCAGCTGTAAAAAAAAAATTTTATTTGTTTTTTCTTGGTTAGGCAATTGGGTTAAGTGACTTGCCCAGGGTCACACAGTAAGTATCAAGTATCTAAGGCCAGATTTGAACTCAGGCCCTCCTCTCTCCAAGGCCAGAGTATAAAAAAATTTTTCCCAGCTTTCTGCTTCACTTCTAATCTTGGCTGCATTGGCTTCGTTTACACAAAATCTTTTTAATTTGATGTAATCAAAATTATCCATTTTGCATTTCATAATTTTCTCTATCTCTTGTTTGGTCATAAATTCTTCCTTCTCCATAGATCTGTCAGGTAAACTATCCCTTGCTCTCCTAACTTGCCTGTGATATCACCCTTTATGTCTAAATCATGTACCCATTTTGACCTTATCTCGCTATACAGTGTAAGACGTTGGTCTATGCCTAGTTTCTGCCACATTATTTTCCAGTTTTCCCAGTAGTTTTTTTGTCAAATAATGAGTTCTTATCCTAGAAGCTGAAGTCTTTGGGTTTATCAAACAGTTGATTACTGTAGTCATTGACTACTGTGTCTTGTGTACCTAACCTATTTCACTGATTGCACCATTCTATTTCTTACCCAGTACCCAATAGTTTTGATGATTGCTGCTTTTACAGCAATACAGTTTTGGATCTGGTATGGCTAGACCACCTTCCCTTGCATTTCTTTTAATTCCCTTGATATTCTTGACTTTGTTCTTGCAGATGAATTTTTTTTATTATTTTTCTTGCTCTATAAAATACTCTTTGGTAGTTTGATTGTTATGGCACTGAAAAAGTAAATTAATTTAGGTAGAATTATCATTTTTATTATATTAGTTCAGCCCATGAACAACTGATATTTTTCCAATTTTTGATATAACTTTATTTGTGGGAAAAGTGATCTGTAATTGTGTTCACATAGTTTCTGGATTTGTCTTGGCAAGTAGACTCCCAAATATTTTGTATTGTCTAGTTACTTTAAATGGAATTTCTCTTTCTATCTCTTGCTGTTGGTCTTTGTTAGTAATATATACAAATGCCAATGATTTGTGTGGATTTACTTTATATCTTGCTACTTTGCTAAAGTTATTTATTTCAACTAGTTTTTTAGTTGATTCTCTGGATTTCAACTAGCTTTTTAGTTGATACTCTAGGATTCTCTAAGTATACCATCATATCATCTGCAAAGAATGATAGCTTTGTTTCTTCCTTGCCTATTCTAATTCCTTCCATTTCTTTTTCTTCTCTTATTGCTAAAGCTAACATTTCTAGTATAATATTGAATAACAGTGGTGATAATGGACATCCTTGTTTCACCCCTGATGTCATTGGGAATGTTTCCAGCTTAACCCCACTACATATAATGCCTTCTGATGGTTTTAGATAGATGTTATTTATCATTTTAAAGAAAACTCCATTTATTCCTATGGTCCATATTCCTATGGTGTTTTTAATAAGAAGGGTATTGTATTTTCTTTTCAAAAACTTTTTCTGCATCTATTGAAATTATCATATGATTTCTGTTAATTTTGTTATTGATATGGTCAATTATACTGATAGTTTTCTTAATACTGAACCAACCCTGCATTCCTGGTGTAAATCCCACCTGATCATAGTGTATTATCATTGTGATAAGTTGCTGTAATCTCTTTGCTAATATTTTATTTAAAAGTTTTGCTTCCATATTCATTAGGGAAATTGTTCTATAATTCTCTTTCTCTGTTTCAGTTCTTCCTAGTTTAGGTATCAGCAGAATATTCATATCATAAAAAGAATTTGACAGAATTCCATCATTTATTTTTCAAACACTTTATATAGTATTAGAATTATTCTTTAAATGTTTGGTAGAATTCACTTGTAAATCCATCTGGCTCGGGAATTTTTTTCTTAGGAAGTTCATTGATGGCTTGTTCAATTTCTTTTTCTAAAATGGGGCTATTTAAGTATATTATTTCCTCTGTTCATCTGGGTAAATTATATTTTTGTAAATATTCATCCATTTCACTTAGATTGTCAGATTATTGGCGTAAAATTAGGCTGC
Source organism: Vombatus ursinus (assembly GCF_900497805.2). Classification (NCBI taxonomy): domain Eukaryota; kingdom Metazoa; phylum Chordata; class Mammalia; order Diprotodontia; family Vombatidae; genus Vombatus; species Vombatus ursinus. The sequence goes on along the minus strand of NW_020947754.1, from coordinate 11,767 downwards.
TAATTCATAATTATCATTTTAATTTCCTTTTAATTGGTGGTGAGTTCACTTTTCATTTTTGATACTGGTTATTTGGTTTTCTTCTTTCTTTTTTATATATAAAATTAACCAAAGGTTTATCTATTTTATTGGGGTTTTTTTTCATAAAAGCAGCTCTTAGTTTTATAGTTTAGTTCAATAGTTCAACTTAGTTCAATAGTTTTCTTACTTTCAATTTTATTAATCACTCCTCTGATTTTCAGAATTTCTAATTTGGCATTCAATTGGGGAGGGGGTAATTTGTTCTTTTTCTAGCTTTTTTAGTTGCACACACAATTCATTGATCTCCTCTTTCTCTGCTTTAATCATATAAGCATTTAGAGATCTAAACTTTTCCTTAAGAACTACTTTGGCTGCATCCTATAAGTTTTGGTACATTGTCTAATTATTGTCATTCTCTTGGATGAAGTTATTGTTTCTATGATTTATTGTTTGACCCACTCATTCTTTAGAATTAGATTATTTAGTTTCCAATTAATTTTTAGCCTTTTGTTTTTGTTTTTGTGTGTGTGTATAGATAGATATTATATGTGTGTGTGTATATATATATGTATGTATATATATATATGTATGTATGTATATATATATATATATATGAGGCAAAATTGGAGTTAAGTGACTTGCCCAGAGTCACACAACTAGTGAATGTTATGTGTCAGAGGCCAGACTTGAACTCAGGTCCTCCTGACTCTAGGGTCAGTACTCTATCCACTGTGCCACCTAGCTGCCCCCAGTCTATCTTTCTATGGCTCTTTATTACATGTAATTTTTATTGCATCATGATCTGAAAAGGATGCATTTAATATTTTTACCTTTCTGCACTGGATTGTGAGGTCTTTGTGCCTTAATACATGGTCAATTTTTGGGTAGGTGCCATGGACCGCTGAGAAAAAGTTATATTCATTTTTATCCCCATTCAGTTTTCTCCAGAGGTCTACCATACCTAACTTTTATAAAATTCTATTTACCTCTTTAACTTCTTTCCTGTTCATTTTGTGGTTAAATATATCTAATTCTGAGAGGGGGATGTTGAAGTCCCCCACTAGTATAGTTTTGTAGTCTATTTCTTCCTGTAACTCACTTAACTTCTCCTCTAAGAATTTGGATGCTATACTGCTTGGTGCATAGATGTTTAGTATTGATATTACTTCATTGTCTATGGTACCTTTCAGCAAGATGTAGTTTCCTTCCTTATTTTTTTTTTTTTGCTTTTTGGTGAGGCAATCAGGGTTAAGTGACTTGCCCAGGGTCACACAGCTAGTAAGAGTCACATGTCTGAGGCCGGATTTGAACTCAGGTCCTTCTGCCTCCAAGGCCAGAGCTTTATCCACTGTGCCACCTAGTTGACCCTTCTTATCCCTTTTAATTAGATATATTTTTGCTTTTGCTTTGTCTGAGATCAGGATTGCTACCCCTGCTTTTTTTACTTCAGCTGAAGTATAATATATTCTGCTCTAGCATTTTACCTTTACTCTGTTTGTATCTCTCTGCTTCAAATATGTTTTTGGTAAACAACATATTGTAGGATTACAGTTTTTAATTCACTCTGCTATCTGCTTCCATTTTATTGGAAAGCTGATCCTATTTACATTCACAATTATGATTACTAACTGTGTCTTTCTATCCTATTTTCCTCCATTTATACTTTCCTCTCTCCTCTCTCCCTTTCCTTCTTCATCAGTGTTTTGCTTCTGACCACCACCTCCTTCAGTTTGCCCTTCCTTCTATCAGCTCCTCTCCCTTTTCTTTCCCCTTTCCCCTACTATCTCTCCCCTCCTTTCTGCACTCCCTTCTATCCACTTCCCTTTTCTTTCCCCTTTCTCCTCCTACTTCCCTATAGAGAAATATAGATTTCTATAACCAACCGAATATGTATGTTATTCCCTCTTTGAGACAAATCTGATGAGAATAAGGTTCAAACAATGCTCACCCTCCTCCCTTTTTTCCCTCTACTGTAATAGGTCTTTGCACCTCTTCCTGTGATGTAATTTACTCTATTCTGCCTCCCCCTTTCCTCATCTCTCAGTACAATCCTTTTTTCACCCCCTAATTATTTTTATCATCACATTAAAGTCAACTTATACCCATACCCTCTGTCTATGTGTACCCCTTCTAAATGCTGTAATAAAGATACAGTTCTCAAGAATTACAAGTATCATCTTCCCATGTAGGGATGTAAACAGTTTAACTTTACTGAATGACATGATTTTTTTTTTCCTGTTTACCTTTTTATACTTCTCTTGAGTCTTGTATCTGAAGATAGAATTTTCTGTTCAGCTCTGATTTTTTCATCAAGAATGACTGAAAGTGGGGCAGCTAGATGGCACAGTGGATAGAGCACCAGCTCTGGAGTCAGGAGGACCTGAGTTCAAGTCTGGCCTCAGACCCTTGACAGTTCCTAGCTGTGTGACCCTAGGCAAGTCACTTAACCCCACTGCCTAGCCCCCCCCAAAAAAAGTGATTGAAAGTCTCCTATTTCATTGAATGTCCATCTTTTCCTCTGAAAGATTATACTCAATTTTGCTAAGTAGTTGATTCTTGGTTATAATCCAAGCTCCTTTGCTTTCCAAAATATCATTTTCCAAGTTGTCCTATCCTTTAATGTAGAAGCTGCTAAGTCCTGCATAATCTTGATTGTGGTTGCACAATATTTAAATTGTTTCTTTCTGGCTACTTGCAGTATTTTCTCCTTGATCTGATGATTCTGGAATTTGCCTACAATATTCCTTGGAGTTTTCATTTGGGGATCTCTTTCAAGGAAGTGATTGGTGGATTCTTTCAATGACTATTTTGCCCTCTGGTTCAAAGATATCAGGGCAGTTTTCCTTAATAATTTATTTTTCTAATCTTTTTTTTAAATTTTAGATTTGAATACCAAAACTTAAATACATAATAAGAAAAGAAAAAGAAACATATTATAAACTTAAATATAAAATTAGAAAAGAAAAATTGTTATATGCATAGCAGAATGTAAGAGACAATTCAAAATATATAGCAATAAATTTCTATTTCAAGACAGCCTCTATATTAAATACTATGTGTTTTGTTGAAATCCGTCCATTCTTTCTTTGCTTCCTTATAGATTTTCTTTTGTTCTATGTTGTACACTTTTTACTTTGTTCTTTTTTCTCCCTTCCTCTCCTCCCCTTCCCAGGTTACAATTAAGCATGGAAATTTTATATATATTTATATATGTATACATATATACATACATGTATACATATATACATACATACAGATCTATACAAACATATACTTTCCCTAAGACATTCTATTCCTATTCTTTGTTTTTATGTTTGTGCATATCTCCTATGCCTCCTGACTCTTCCACTTTATTTCTACTCCCTGTCTTGGCCACCTATTATTTAACCTCCCCTTCTTCAATGATCTCTCCCTTATCCTCCCATTCCCATTAATCTAAACACCTTTCTATATCCCCCTTTAATCTATTTCTGTAGGTCTTCCTCATAGGATCTCTTTCAGGTAGTGATCGGTGGATTTTTTTTTTCTAATTCTACTTTCCCCTCTTGTTCTAATGCTTCAGACCAATTTTCTTTAATTATTTCTTGTATTTTTGTATCAAGATTCCTTTTTTGATCATAGCTTTCAGGTAGCCTGATTATTCTTACGTTTTCTTTTCTTGAACTGTTCTTCAGATCAATTGGGTTTTTTTATGAAATGTTTCACATTCTCTTCTATTTTTTCATTCTTTATATTTTGTTTTATTATTTCTTGATCTATAACTTCGCTGGCTTCCCCTTGCCTAATTCTGATTTTCAAGAAGTCATTTTCTTCCTTAAGATTCTGAATCTCCTTTTCTAATTGGTTGACTTACTTTTCATTATCTTGTTTTTCCTCAGATTGTTCTTTTTGGTTTTTTAGTTGTTTCTCAATCTCTCTCATTTGATTTTTAAAGTCTTAAAAATTTTAAGTTCTTCTATGAATTCTTTTGGGGCAAGTGACCATTTGACATTACTCTATCTTTGCTTCACTGTCCTCTGAAAACAAACTCTAGTCTTCTCTGTTCACATAGTAACTCTCTATGGTTGGATTCCTTCTCCGTTGCCTGTGCGGTTTTTTGTTTGTTTGTTTGTTTTTGTTTTGTTTGTTTTGTTTTGTTTTTTGGTAATAGCTTAATTTTTGTAATCACTTCTAATCCTGAGGTATGGGGAATGGTGCCTCTGGCCTCAGATCCTCCTTCAGTCTTCCTCTCTGACCTTGAACCCAGACCAAGACCTCCAACCTCCTGTAAGGGCCCACAACCAGTGGCATCCCCACCCCACTGCTTCTGCACTCACCAGGGGTGTTCTGGTTCCTTCTCTCCCCAGCAGGGTATCCACAGTTGAGTCTGGAGTTGCTTGTCAGCAGAGGTTCCTTCAATCTTCCCCAGCTCAGACACCCAACTCCCCTCACTGTCCCTGGGATAAAAGTTCCTGTGGCTGGGACTCAGGTAGCCTCCCAACCCAGCTAATCCCAAGGCTTTCTGACTTGGTGTTTAAGTAGTCCCTAGCTTGGAGGTATTTACACTTCACAGGGACCAAACCTCATCTTGGGATTTTTCTTCAGATCTCTGATTGTCCCAGAATTGTCCCTGTTCTGCTTCTTCTCTTATTTATTTTTACCACTCTATGTTTGCCCTGAGGTGCTGTTTTATCTCTTTTGTGGAGGAAAATCTTGAGAGCTTGGAATTTTCTGACCTACTCCACCATCTTCCCAGAATCCTCTCCCAATAATTTCTTGAAAGATACTGTCCAGGATCTTCTTTTGATCATGGCTTTCAGGTAGTCTAACAATTCTTAAATTATCTCTCCTGGATCTATTTTCCAGATCAGTTGTTTTTCCAATGAACTATTTTACATTTTCTTCAATATTTTCATTCTTTTCATTTGTTTTGACTGATTCTTGATGTCTCATAGAGTCATTAGCTTCCACTTGTCCAATTCTAATTTTTAAGGAATTATTTTCTTCAGTTAGCTTTTGTACCTCCTTTTCCATTTGGCCAATTCTACTTTTTAAGGAGTTGTTTTCTTCGGTGGGTTTTTTCCCATTTGACCAATTGTATTTTTTTAAGGAATTGCTTTCTTCAGTCAATTTTTGTTCTTCCTTTTCCAAGCTGATGAATCTCTCTTGCATACCTCTCATTTCTTTTCCCAATGTTTCTTCTACTTCTTTTATTTGACTTTTAAAATCCTTCTTGAGCTTTTTCAAGAAGGCTTTTTGGGCTTGAGACCAATTCATATTCCCCTTTGAGGTTTCAGATGTAGGAAACTGACAATGTTGTCCTCTTCTAAGTTTGTGTTTTGATATTCCCTGTCCCCATAGTAACTGTCTATAATCAACGTTCATTTTTACTTCATGTTCATCTTTTTTGCCCATTTCCTGGATTTTAAAGTTGAGTTCTCCTGCTGGAGCACAGAGGACACTGTTCCAACCTTCTCCTACTGGGGGCCAGGGTCTGGCTTTGTGTGCTGGGGCTCAGGTGCTGGCAGCTGGAGGCTGTATGCAGCTTCCCTGGTGCTAAGCTGGTATTCTAGAAGTAGTGTCTGGTGTGTGCTGAGGCCAGGTCAGGTTTTTCTGCTTTTCCCCAAGGCTGCACGGAATCACGTGGTGGTTCTCCAAGGTAGAGTCTGCCAGTTCCCCTGGCTATGCTAAGGCACATTGTGGGGGGACATCCTGCTGTTGGTGTTTGCCTCCTCCACCACACTGGTGCTCAGGATCTCCCTCTGGTTTGCTGAGGTGCGGCTTGCAGCTGGCTTGCTGGGGTACTTCCTTTCTTGGAATATGCTCCCCATTTACCCAAGTGAGATGGATCTTTCTCACTGATCCTCCAAGTTTCCTAGGCTAAAAGACTGTTCCAGCCAGTCTTTCTGCTGGCTCCACCATTCCAGGATTTGTTCAAGGGTGTTATTTTATGGTTTTTGGATGTGAATATGGGAGAGCAACAGTGATGTACTGCTTACTCCACCATCCTGGCTCCTGGAAATAATGACCTTATTTATCTTTTAAAAATAAAATAGCTTCGAACTTAATTCAGTGTTTTTTTTAAACTTTCAATTTTGTTAATCTTGCCTTTGATTTTCACGATTCCTATTCTGATGTTAAACTGGGGAGTGGGAGCTTTAAATCTATGGTTTTCAAGGGTTGTTAGGTTGTTGGGTTTTGTTTTGGTTTTTTTTTTTTTAGTTCTATGCCTAATTTGTTGATCTGTTATTTCTCTTTTTTATGATGAAAGAGTTTAAAGATACAAATGTTTCTCCAAGTACTGCTTTGGCTGCATTCACACACATTTTGGTAACTGTCTTGTCATTATCTTTAATGAAATTACTGTTTCTATAATTTGTTCTTTGACTCCGTCATTCCCCTAAGAATTTATGCTATGCACTTTGATACACACATGTTCAGCATTCATATTGTCTATGTACATTTTAGCAAAATGTAGTCTGTACTCCCCCAGTCAGCACCACACAATCCATATGTGTAACCATCAGTTACAGCAAATGGAGAAGTTTTGAATACTGTGGATAAGTTCACTTACCTTGGCAGTATACTTTCCATGGATTTTTACATGAATAATGAGTTTGAAGCATGCATTGCCAGAGCTAGCTCAGCATTTGGGAGGCTCCAAAGGAAAGTGTGGGAGAGAAGAGGTATTAGACTGACCACGAAACTGAAGGTCTACAGAGCTGTTGTGCTGACTTGCGCCAGCCAACTGTTTATTTCTTTGCTATACTTTCTTATATATCCTTTTTCTGTAGTTGTTCCCTGCCCCATCTTTAACAGTATGCTTTTTTCTGACTAATGCTTCCCTTAATTACCCTTTCCTATTCCTATTTTCCTGTCAGGTAAGATGTATTTTTGTACCTGACTATGTATATGTGTACTTTTCCCTCCTTTAACCAGCTCAGATGAGAGTGAAGTTTAAGTGTGTCCCCCTCCCACCTCATCATTGCAACCTCTTTGTTGCATAAACTCCTTTTTGTGTCCCCCATTTATATAATTTTCCCCATTCTTCATCTCCCTTCCCTTTTCTCCCAGTCCATTCCTCTTCCTTACTCATTCCATTCTTCTTTTGAGATCATCCAAACACAATAGAAACACATCCAAGCCCTCTAATTAGACTCCCTCTATGATCCCTGATGAGATAGATACAGATATATAGATATATAATTTCCTCATGTAAGAATATAAAGTTTCACTGTGTTTTAATCCCTTATGATTTCTCTCATGTTTACCTTTTATACTTCTCTTGACTTCTGCGTTTATATGTTAAATTTTATATTCAGCCATCATCTTTTCATCAGGAATGCTTGGAAGTCCTCTATTTCAATAAAGGTCTATTTTTAACCTCTGTAGGATAATACTCAGTTTTGCTGGTTGGGTTATACTCAGTTGTAAGCCTTTTTATATCTTCTGGAATATCATAGTCTAACCTCCCTTAGACTGGTGACTGCCAAATCTTTCATGATCCTAACTATGGCTCCTCAGTACTTGAATTCTTTCTTCCTGGCTGCTTTATTATTTTTCTTTGACCTAGAAGTTCTGGGTTTTGGCTATAATAATCCTAGGAATTTTCATTTGGGGTTTCTTTTAGGAGGTGAACAATGGATTCTTTCAGTTTCTACTTTGCTCTCTGGTTCTAAGGTATCTAGACAGTTTTCTTTTATAATTTCTTGAAGTATGATCTCTAGGCTTTTTGGTGTTGTTGTTGTTCATGACTTTCAGGTGGTCCAATGATTCATAAATTATTTCTCCTCTATTCATTTTCCAGGTCAGTTTTTTTTCCTGTCAGAGGTTTTATATTTTCTTCTATTTTTTAGGATTTTGATTTTATTATTTCTTGATGCCTCTTGGAGTCATTAGCTTCTATTGACCAATTCTAATCTTCAAGGAGTTATTTTCTTCAGTAAGTTTTAGTACCACTTTTTCCAAGTAGTTGATTCTCTTTTCATGACTTCTTTCCCGAGTTCTTGCCTCTTTTCCCATTCTTTCCTCCACTTCTCTCAATTGGTTTTTAAATCTGCTTTTAGCTTCTTCTTTAACTCTTCTAATATTTCTTTTGCACTTATGTCCCAGCTGCATTTTTCTTTGAGGCTTGACTTGTAGCTATTTTTGAGTCATTCTGTATTTGAGTCTTGAGCTTTCTTGTCACCAGAGTAGCTCTTTATGGTCAGGTTCTTTCTTTTTGTTTATTCATCCCTCCAGACCACTTTTTGAGTTTGGACTCTATGTTAGTGCTAGACCCTGATCACTTCTTGGGCAGGGGTGATATCTGGACTGAGCTTCTGTCTTCTTGCATCTTCCTTTCATAGCATTCACAGCTCCAACTAAGGTCCTGCAAGCCTTCAGCGCCCCCAAAATGAAGTGGTTCAGGGGGAGGTCTATTCACTGCCCTCCCAGTCTGAGATCTGCAAGCTCTTGACCAGGTTTAGATCTATTGCCTTGATTCTGGTTGACAGTTTCAATAAACTACTGCTTGACTTGGCCACTACTGGCCCAGTAGAAGGATCTCCAGCTTCAGAGTGACAGAGTTGCTGCCTCCCTCAGAGGCTAGGACAGAACTCTCTGTTCTGCGGATCAGAACCACCCACTCATATACCATTTGGTTTTTTGTTTGTTTGTTTTGGGCTCGACGATGGGGTCAAGTGAATTGCCCAGGGTCACACAGCTAGTGTGTGTTATGTGTCTGAGGACGGATTTGAACTCAGGTGCTCTTGACTCCATGGCCACTGCTCTATCCACTGCACCATCCAGCTGCCCCTCATATGCCATTTCTTTCTCAAAACTTGTTCCATGCTTACTGAATGACTGGGCTACCACTCTTCTCCACCCTGGATCTGAGACCAGGCACTGGGTGGTGGGAGACTGAGCTGCCAGATGGCACCTGTTCCTGAACCCACTGCTTCCTCAGGGGTGTGTTTCTGGTACTCTGTCTCAGTCCCCTCTCAGTCTCTGAGCAATGGAATGCTCCCCACCATTGCCTCCTATAATCCACAGACTTGTTTCCCTAAGCCATCTTGGGCTGGAAAAGATGACTTACTATGACTCCTTCATGGTTTTCCTGATCAGAATTCGGGCTGATGCCTTCTCTACATCATTATTTAGAAGGGGTAAAGGAAGAGCTAGACTCCAGTGCTTCCTCTCACTCCACTGTATTGGAGTCACTTCAACCTAGAACATTCTGTGGTTTGAAGAGTTTCACCAACTGAAAAGCTGGAGGACACAGTATGCTGCAATCTGGTGACACTGGCTTCTTTGCTTTTCATTGCTCAAGACATTTCATCTCTGACTGAGTATGTTCTTTGGCTCTGTCTGGAATGCTCTGTCTCTTCCCCTCCATCTCCTCGCTTCATTTGAGTCCGAACTAAAATCCCACCGGTCTGAGGAAGACTGTCTCATTCCTCCCTAATTTTCATGCCTTCCCCCTATTGATTATTTCCAATTTATCCTGTATATATCTCATTTGTACATAGTTGTTTGCATGTTGACCCCTCCATTAGACTGAGGTGCTTGAGAGCATGGATTGTTGGGGCTCTTTTTTTGCATCTCCAGCACTTAGCAACACATAGTGGGCACTATGTGAATGCTTATTCCATTCTTCCTCGTTCCCCTTCTCCACTCCTCTATCACGTGGAAAAAAAGTTGGGGAGGCAGGCACATCTGACTCATGGGGAAGACATAGTACCCTGCTACAATGCACAGATTTATGTCCTCACACATTTTTATTCCTAGGAGCTAGCAAAATAATGCATTGCCACGGTAGGTGCTAAATAAATATTAAGAGCATGATTCTGTGATATCATACAATATTTTCCAGTGAAAGAAAGGAGGTAATAATAGGTTTAAAAAGCATATTAAAAAATAAAAATGCCATACAAGTGTAAGGAACTGTTCATTGTTTTGCCAATATGAGACATAAAAACACTAGGTTAGAGTCAGAGGACCTGGGTTTAAGCTGTAGCTCTGCATCTTACTAGCTTTGTGGCCTGACTAGTATTGTGAATTTCCTATGCCTCAATTTCCTCATCCATAAAATGAGACAGAAAAATCTTGGTGCTGCCTATTTCACAAGGCTGTTGGAATCAAATGAGACAATGTACGTAAAATATTTTCTGAACTGGAAAAGGATATGAAAATGTACCTTACAGATATTATTACGCTGAGAATGGACCCTAAAGCTCTAAATTGGGACTCAGTTGGCACAGATAAGATGAGAGGTCGCCCAGTATAGTAATGCTAAAAGCACTATAACTGTAGTTAGGCAAAATATGGGTTCAAATCTCACCTCCAAAATTTACTAGCCGTATAACATCTCCCATCTTTGGTTTCCTTCTCTATGAAATGAGGATAATAATACCTATAATACTTAGCTTCCAGGGTTGTGGTCAGAATCCAGTGAGGTCATGAATGAAAAGTACTTTTCAATAGTTCAGGTATTATATAAATGTCAGAAGATGTGAGAGTAACCTCATGATCTGTACATTTGCTTATTCCCAAAACCTCCCAGTTGCTGCACTCACCAGTGCAAAGGAATATGATACCAATCTCTAATCCTGGATTCTAGTCATTTCCTGGATGAACTCTTCTGCATCTTCCAACTGTAACTAATGCTTAACCCCACCCATTTAGGGAGGGGATAGGAGGTGGAAGGTGGAGAATGGTACTGATATTTCCTGCTAATATGACGAACATACCTGGCCAGAGACCAGACAACTAGAGTTGACCTCAGATTTCCTTTGATGATTGCTCAGAGAATAGTTTCCCAGACCCAACACTGCCTTACCCACAGAAAAGGGGATAATAAGGGGATTTTATTGAACCTAATAAATTCCAAGTTAATGTTAATGTTAAATGTTAATACCTTTATTCCCCATGCTCCTGCCCACAGAGGAGTGAGCAGTCACTCTACATGAGAAACAGGAATAACCTATGTAATCAGTTCCAAAGTGAAGGCATGGCAGACCAGCTGATTAGCTAGAAATGACAACTTGAGAAAGCATTGAAGTTACAAGGCTGGAGATATTTCCTAGAAGATTCATAGGATACGTAGACATCAGTAGCCCCTGGTCCAGTTTCACTAATCCTAAAGTGGTAGCCCCATTCAACACAGTCTTCCACTGAGTCTCAAATTCCTGTACTCTGAGGGAGTGAGGTGAGGTCCACCAACATCAGATGCATGGGATGACATGCAGGACACTGCTACGATGAGTTTACCCTATTTCCCTTGTTACACTCCCCTTTGATTCACCAGACTGCCAAAAGGGTCCAGAACATAAAAAAGGTTAAGAATCCCTTGTTTAAAGGGTCTGAGTACATTTCTCTGTGCCAGTAATATTCTCTATGTATTGATTTGTCTCTACATTTCGGTGGCCCTGAGTATTATAATAAGTGTGTGAATTGAGGTAGTCTGAGTGCTTGTTTCTGTACCTGAATTACAATATGGTATGTCTAGCGGATATGTGTTATGCATTTGTGCAACCAATACAGGGATGGGGGCTGAAGGGAGGGGTGAGGTGCCCGGGTAATATGTTTTTGTGCCAATAGAAATTTCACACAGGGATTTCTTGATCAGGTAAAGGTTGCAGTAGATGGTTCCTGTGGTCTCTACCAATAAGAGTAAGGACCTATTCTCCCCTCCCAAATGGCAGGTTGGGCTGGCAACCCCAGGGGTAAAGCAGGGATGTGGGGACCTCACCTGAGGAGATAAGGTTTACAGGTTTACACTTTCTCC
>NW_020947753.1:7963-18788 GCF_900497805.2 Vombatus ursinus | reverse complement strand
GAATTTCTCTTTCTATCTCTTGCTGTTGGATTTTGTTAGTAATATATAGAAATACTGATGATTTGTGTGGGTTTATTTTATATCCTGCAACTTTGCTAAATTTGTTTATTATTTCAAATAATTTTTTACTTGATTCTCTAAATGTACCATCATATCACCTGCAAAGAGTGATAGTTTTGTCTCTTCTTTGCCTATTCTAATTCCTTCAATTTACTTCATCACTTCTTATAGCATAATAATATTCCATCACATTCATATACCATAATGTGTTTAGCCATTACCAATTGATAGGCATCCCCTCGGTTTCCAATTCTTTGCTATCACAAAAATAGCTGCCATAAATATTTTTGTACATATGGATAATTTTCCTCTTTCCCATTCAATACCACACAAATTTATTAAGCACCTACTATGTGGTAGTCACTGTGCTAAGCCCTGAGAATACAAATAATTAAAAAAGATAGTCTCTGCCTTCAAAGAACTGAGTTACAATCTAAAGGAAGAGACAACACACAAAAAGAGGCAGGAAGGGGGAGGGATGAGTAGGGGAGTAGAATGAGACATGAGGGGAAATATGTTCTATAGAGCTGAGATCAGGCAGAGCAGTAGATACAGAGTGGAATGGGCCAAAAAGTCCAGTTTTTGCTCTCTATAAAGGACATTGGGAGAAGTTTGGTACTCTATCCTCCAGGCCTCCAATCAGAGGGGAGAGAAGACTGGGGAAAGTGGTATCAATCAGGGCTTGAGTTAGCAATATGGTGGTGAGTTTAGAAGTGCTAAGCTTATCATGAAAGGGAAATCAGGTTCCACAGAGTTGAAACCAGTCAGGGCAGCAGATGCAAAATAGAGTGAGCTGTCTTTGATCTCTTTGAGGTATAGACCTTGTAGTGGTATCAGTGGGTCTATCCAGGGAGGGGCATCATGTTTCATAGAATTGAACCCAGGCAGGGCAGCAGATGCAAAATGCAATGAACTTTCTTTTATCTCTTTGGTTTATGGACCTAGTAGTGGCATTACTGGGTTTATCTTGGGAGGAGCATCATATTCCATAAAGTTGAAACTAGACAGGGAAGCCAATGCAAAGTGGAATGAGGTTTCTTTGATCTCTCTAGTAGTGGTATCTGTGAGTCAATTGACACAGTTTAATAGTTTTGAGGGCATAGTTCAAACTGCTTCCAGAATGGTTGGATGAGTTCATGGCTCCAGCAACAGTGCAAGGGTATATGTATTTTTCCACAGTCCCTACAGGATTTGTCATTTTATTTGTTGTCAAACTGATTGGTGTGACATTGTACCTAGAAGTTGTCCTAATTAGATTTCTCTAATCATTAGTGATTTAGAGCATTTTTTCATATGGCTATTGAGAGCTTGGATTTCTTCCTTTGAAAATTGCCTATTTAAACCTTTTCACCATTTATCAATTATGGAATGGGTCTTATTCTTGCTCCCCATATATTTTAGAAATGAGACCTTTATCAGAGAAATTTGCTGCAACAATTCTTCCATTAACTGCTTTTTTTCTAATTTTTGCTGCATTGGTTTTGTCTTGCAAAAACTGCTTAATTTTCTGTAAGTAAAATTCTCCATTTTACCACCTGTGAACTTCTTTATCTCTTGTTTAATCAAGGAACTCTTGCTCTACCCATAGATCTGACGTGTAATTTCTTCCATGTTCCGCTAATTTATTTATGTCATTTTTTATGTCTAAATCATTCTGAGGTTGTTTTGCCATACAGTGTGAGATGTTGGCCTATACCTAGTTTCTGCCAGAATATGTTTTAGTTTTCCCAACAGTTTTTGTTGAATAATGAGCTCTTGCCACAATAGCTGGGATATTTGGCTTTATTGAACACTAGATTACTGTGCCCATTTGCTTCAGTATTTTGCATGCCTAATGTATCCCACTGATTAATCTATTTCTTACCTGGTGCCAAATTGTTTAGATGATATAGCTTTATAGTATAGTTTGAGATCTGCAACTGCTACTTCCCTTTCCTTCCCATTTTATTTTATTCCTCTGATATTCTTGATCTTTGCTCCATAAGATGAATTTTAATATTTTTGCAACTTGGTAGTTTGGTAGTTTGACTAGCATATATCACTGAATAAGGAAATTAATTTGGGAAGAATTATCATTTTTATTACATTGGTTCAGCTTATCCATGAGCAATTAATGTCCTAAGTAGTTACATCTGCATTTATTTGTGTGAAGAGTGTTTTGTAATTCTGTTAATATAGTTCTTGTATACATCTATTCTATCCGTGGTTATTTTAAATAGAATTTATTTCTTCCTGCTGGGTTTTGTCGGTAACATACAGAACTGCTGATAATTTGTATGGGCTTATTTTCCATCCTGTAACTTTGGTGAAGTTGTTCTTTTTCATTTAGTTTTTTAGTATATCATCTTCAAAAAGTGAGCTTTGTTTTCTCTTTGCCTATACTTATTTCTTACATTTCTTTTTCTTAACCTAATGCTATTTTCATTTCTAGTATAATACTGATTAATAATGGTGATAATGGACAACCTTGCTTCACCTCTGATCTTACTTGCTCTTGATTTTAAATAGATATACTTTTCATTTTAAGGAAAGCTCCATTTATTCCTATGCTTTTGAGTGGTTTTAACAGGAATAGGGTTTGCATTTTGTCAAAAAGTTTTTCTGCATCTATTGGAATAATCATATGATTTTTGTTGAATTTGTAATTGAATTGACCAATTGTGGTATGGTTTTTTAATATTAAAATATCCCTTTATTGCTGGTATAAATTTAGCCTGTTCACAGTGTATGATCTTTGTGATATATTTTTGTCTCCTTGCCAATATTTTATTTTAAAAGTTTACATCAGTATTTATTTGAGAAATTGATCTATGTTTTTCTTTTTCTGTTTTTACTCTCCCAGGTTTAGGTATAAAGACCATATGTGTATCATAAAAGGAATATGGTAGGCTCTTTTCTTTTAGATAGGATCATTTTTTTTCTTTTTTTTTTTTCTTGGCTAGGGGTCACACAGCTAGTGAGTGTTATGTGTCTGAGGCCAGATTTGAACTCAAGTCCTCCTGAATGCAGGGCCAGCGCTCTATCCACTGTGCCAACTAGCTGCCCCTTTAACTTTTAGGCAGTTGAGGTTAACTGACTTGCTCAGGGTCACACAGCTAATAAGTGTCAAGTATTTGGTCGGAGGCCGGATTTGTACTCAGGTTCACCTGACTCCAGGGCTGGTTCTCTATCCACTGCACCACCTAGCTGCCTGTTGATAGGATCATTTTTTCAAATACTTTGTGTAGTATCGGAATTAGTCGCTCTTTAAATGTTTGGTAGAAATCACTTGTGAATACATTTTGTCCTGGGTTTTTTCCTTCCTTTTATAGCTTGTTAAATTTTAAAAGTTGGGGTTAAGTGTTCTATTTCTTGTTCTGCTAATGTGGGCAATTTATATTTTTGTAAATATTCATCCATTTCCTTTAGACGATCACTTTTATTAGAATATAATTGGATGAAATAGCTCCTAATAATTGATTTTATTTCTTCTTCATTGGTTGTGAATTCATTTTTGTTGTTGTTGATACTGGTAATTTTATTTTGTTCTTTTTTTAAATCAGGTTATCTAATTGCTCACCTATTTTAAGTATTATTTTTCATTTTCAACATTCACTTTTATAAGATTTTAAGCTCCAAATTTTTTTTTCTCTCACCCTCCCCTCTCCCTCCCCAAGACAGCAAGCAATCTGATATAGGCTATACATGTACAATAACATTAAATGTATTTCCACATTAGTCATGTTGCGAATGAAGAAACAGAACAAAAGGTGAAAACCACGGGAAGGAAAAAAGAGAAAATAGATGCTTCGATATGCATTCAGACTCCATAGTTCTTTCTCTAGATGTGGATAGCTTTTTCCATCATGAGACTTTTTTAATTGTCTTAGATCATTGTGTTGGTATAAAGAGCTAAGTCTATCAAAGTCAGTCATCACACAGTGTGGCTGTTACTACGTACAATATTCTTCTGGTTCCATTCACTTTACTCAGCATCAGTGCATTTAGTCTTTCCAGGATTTTCTGAAATTCACCTGCCCATCATTTCTTATAGAACGATAGTATTCCCATACATTCAAATACCACAACTTGTTCAGCCTTTCCACAACTGATGGACATTCCCTCAATTTCCAATTCTTTGTTGCCACAAAAAGAGCTGCTATAAATATTTTTGTATTTGTAGGTCCTTTTCCCTTTTTTATGTTCTCTTAAGACCTAGTACAGGTATTGCTGGATCAAGGAATATGCACAGTTTTATAGCCCTTTGGGCATAGTTCCAAATTGGTCTCCAAAATGGTTGGATCAGTTCACAACTCCACCAACAATACATCAATTTTCCAAATTTCCCATATTATCTCCAGCATTTATAATTTTCTTTGATACCTCAGAGTTGTTTTAATTTGCATTTATCTAATCAATAGTGATTTACAGCATTATTTCATGTGACTATAGTTAGCTTTAATTTCTTCATCTGAAAACTGCCTGTTCATATCCTGTGACCATTTACCAATTGGAAAATGACTTGTATTCTTATAGATTTGACTCAGTTCCCTATATATTTTTAAAAAATTAGGTCTTTATCAGAGATACCAGCTGTAAAATTTTTTTTTGTTTTTTCTTAGTGAGGTAATTGGGTTAAGTAACTTGCCCAGAGTCACACAGTATCAAGTGTCTGAGATCAGATTTGAACTCAGTTCCTCCTCTCTCCAAGGCCACAGTGTAAAAAATTTTTCCAACTTTCTGCTTCACTTCTAATCTTGGCTGCATTGGCTTGGTTTATACAAAAACTTTTAAATTTGATGTAATCAAAATTATCCATTTTGCATTTCATAATTTTCTCTATCTCTTGTTTGGTCATAAATTCTTCCCTTCTCCATAAATCTGACAAGTAAACTATCCCTTGCTCTCCTAACTTGCCTATGGTATCACCCTTTATGTCTAAATCATGTACCCATTTTGACCTTATCTTGCTATACAGTCTAAGACATTGGTCTATGCCTAGTTTCTGCCACATTATTTTCCAGTTTTCCCAGCAGTTTTTTTGTCAAATAATGAGTTCTTATCCCAGAAACTGAAGTCTTTGGGTTTATCAAACAGTTAATTACTGTAGTCGTTGACTACTGTGTCTCGTGTACCTAACCTAGTCCACTGATTGCACCAGTCTATTTCTTACCCAGTACCCAGTAGTTTTGATGATTGCTGCTTTTACAGCAATACAATTTTGGATCTGGTATGGCTAGACCACCTTCCCTTGCATTTCTTTTAATTCCCTTGATATTCTTGACTTTGTTCTTCCAAATGAATTTTCTTACTATTTTTCTAGCTCTATAAAGTAATCTTTGGTAGTTTGATTGTTATGGCACTGAAAAAGTAAATTAATTTAGGTAGAACTGTCATTTTTATTATATTAGTTCAGCCCATGAGCAACTGATGTTTTTTCAATTATTTAGATATAACTTTAGTTGTGGGAAAAGTGATTTGTAATTGTGTTCACGTAGTTTCTGGATTTGTCTTGGCAAGTAGACTCCCAAATATTTTATATTGTCTAGTTACTTAAATGGAATTTCTCTTTCTATCTCTTGTTGTTGGGCTTTGTTACCAATATATAGAAATGCCAATGATTTATGTGGGTTTATTTTATATCGTGCTACTTTGCTAAAGTTATTTATTTCAAGTAGTTTTTTACTTGATTCTCTAGGATTCTCTAAGTATACCATCACATCATCTGCAAAGAATGATAGCTTTGTTTCTTCCTTGCCTATTCTAATTCCTTCCATTTCTTTTTCTTCTCTTATTGCTAAAGCTAACATTTCTGGTATAATACTGAATAACAATGGTGATAATGCACATCCTTATTTCACCCCTGATGTTATTGGGAATGCTCCTAGCTTAATCCCACTATGCTTTCTGATGGTTTTAGATAGATGTTACTTATCATTTTAAGGAAAACTCCATTTATTCCTATACTCTGTAGTGTTTTTAATAGGAATGGGTGTTGTATTTCTTTTTCAAAAATTTTTTCTGCATCTATTGAAATAATCATATGATTTCTGTTAATTATTGTTATTGATGTGGTCAATTATACTGACAGTTTTCCTAATACTGAACCAGCCCTGCATTCCTGGTGTAAATCCCACCTGATCATAGTGTATTATCATTGTGATAAGTTGCTGTAATCTCTTTGCTAATATTTTATTTAAAAGTTTTGCTTCTATATTCACTAGGGAAATTGTTCTATAATTCTCTTTCTCTGTTTCAGTTCTTCCTAGTTTAGGTATCAGCACCATATTCATATCATAAAAAGAATTTGACAGGATTCCTTCACTTATTATTCAAATAGTTTATATAGTACTAGAATTATTCTTTAAATGTTTGGTAGAATTCACTTGTAAATCCATCTGGCACTGGCAATTTTTTTCTTGGGGAGTTCGTTGATGGCTTGTTCAATTTCTTTTTCTAAAATGAGGCTATTTAAATATTTTATTTCCTCTGTTAATCTGGGTAAATTATATTTTTGTAAATATTCATCCATTTCACTTATTGGTATAAAATTGGGCTAATAACTCATAATTATTGTTTTAATTTCCTTTTAATTGGTGGTGAGTTCACTTTTCATTTTTGACGTTGGTTATTTGGTTTTCCTCTTTCTTTTTATATATAAAATTAATCAAAGGTTTATCTATTTTACTGTATTTTTTTCATAAAAGCAGCTATTAGTTTTATAGTTTAGTTCAATAGTTCAACTTAGTTCAATAGTTTTCTTACTTTCAATTTTATTAATATCTACTTCGAGTTTCAGAATTTCTAATTTGGCACTTAATTGGGGAAGGAGTAATTTGTTCTTTTTTTGCATACCCAATTCATTGATCTCCTCTTTCTCTATTTTATTCATGTAAGCATTCAGAGATCTAAAATTTTCCTTAAGAACTACTTTAGCTGCATCCTATAAGTTTTGGTAAATTGTCTAATTATTGTCATTTTCTTGGATGAAGTTATTGTTTCTATGATTTGTTGCTTGACCCACTCATTCTTTAGAATTAGATTATTTAGTTTCCAACTAATTTTCAGTCTATCTTTTGTGTGTGTGTGTGTGTGTGTGTGTGTGTGTGTATGAAGCAAAATTGGGGTTAAGTGACTTGCCCAAAGTCACACAGCTAGTGAGTGTTATGTGCCTAAGGCCAGACTTGAACTCAGGTCCTCCTGACTCCAGAGCCAGTGCTTTATCCACTGTGCCACCTTGTTGCCCCCAGTCTATCTTTCTATGGCTCTTTATGACATGTAATTTTTATTGCATCATGATCTGAAAAGGATGCATTTAATATTTTTACTTTTCTGCACTGGATAATGAGGTCTTTGTGCCCTAATACATGGTCAATTTTTGTGTAGGTGCCATGGACCACTGAGAAAAAGGTATATTCCTTTCTATCCCCATTTAGTTTTCTCTAGAGGTCTACCATACCTAACTTTTATAAAATTCTATTTACTTCCTTAACTTCTTTCCTGTTTATTTTATGGTTATATATATATATATCTAATTCTGAGAGGGGGATGTTGAACCCACTAGTACAGTTTTGTAGTCTACTTTTTCCTGTAACTCACTTAACTTCTCCTCTAAGAATTTGGATGTTATACCACTTGGTGCATATATGTTTAGTATTGATATTACTTCATTGTCTATGGTACCTTTTAGCAAGATGTAGTTTCCTTCCTTATTTTTTTTTCTTTTTGGTGAGGCAATCAGGGTTAAGTGACTTGCCCAGGGTCACACAGCTACTAAGTGTCAAGTGTCTGAGGCCAGATTTGAACTCAGGTCCTCCTGCCTCCAAGATCAGAGCGTTATCCACTGTGCCACCTAGCTGACCCTCCTTATCTCTTTTAATTAGATATTTTTTGCTTTTGCTTTGTTTGAGGTCAGGATTTCTACCTCTGCTTTTTTTACTTCAGCTGAAGTATAATATATTCTGCTCTAGCCTTTTATCTTTACTCTGTATCTCTCTGCTTCAAATATGTTTTTGGTAAACAACATATTGTAGGATTATGGTTTTTAATCCACTCTGCTATCTTCCTCCATTTTATTGGAAAGCTGATCCCATTCACACTCACAGTTATGATTACTAACTGTGTCTTTCTAGCCTATTTTCCTCCATTTATACTTTCCTCTCTCCCCTCACCCTTTCCTTTCTCACCAGTGTTTTGCTTCTGACCACCACCACCTTCTTCAGTTTGCCCTCTCTTCTATCAGCCCCCCTTCCTTTTCTTTCCGCTTTCTCCTCCTACTTCCCTATAGAGTAAGACAGATTTCTATAACCAACTAAATGTGTATGTTATTCCCTCTTTGAGACAAATCTGATGAGAGTAAGGTTCAAACAATGCTCGCTCTCCTCCCTTTTTTCCCTCTACTGTAATAGGTCTTTGTACCTCTTCCTGTGATGTAATTTACCCTATTCTGCTTCCCTCTTTCCTTTTCTCCCAGTACAATCCTTTTTTTCACCCCTTAATTATTTTTATCATCACATTAAAGTCACCTTATACCCACACCCTCTGTCTATGTGTACCCTTCTAAATGACATAATAAAGATACAGTTCTCAAGAATTACAAGTATCATCGTCCCATGTAAGGATGTAAACAGTTTAACTTTATTGAATGACATGATTTTTTTTCCTGTTTACCTTTTTATGCTTCTCTTGAGTCTTGTATCTGAAGATAGAATTTTCTGTTCAGCTATGGTTTTTTCATCAAGAATGATTGAAAGTGGGGCAGCTAGGTGGCACCAGTGGATAGAGCACCAGCTCTGGAGTCAGGACTTGAGTTCAAATCTGGCCTCAGACCCTTGACAGTTCCTAGCTGTGTGACCCTAGGCAAGTCACTTAATCCCACTGCCTAGCTCCCTCGCCAAAAAAATGATTGAAAGTCTCCTATTTCATTGAATGTCCATCTTTTCCTCTGAAAGATTATACTCAATTTTGCTAAGTAGTTGATTCTTGGTTATAATCCAAGCTCCTTTGCTTTCCAAAACATCATTTACCAAGTTGTCCAATCCTTTAATGTAGAAGCTGCTAAGTCCTGCATAATCCTGACTGTGTTTGCACAATATTTAAATTGCTTCTTTCTGGCTACTTGCAGTATTTTCTCCTTAATCTGATAATTCTGGAATTTGGCTACAATATTCCTTGGAGTTTTCATTTGGGGATCTCTTTAAAGAAAGTGGCCAGTGGATTCTTTCAATGACTATTTTGCCCTCTGGTTCAAGGATATCAGGGTAATTTTCCTTAATAATTTATTTTTCTAATCCTTTTTTAATTTTAGACTTGAATACCAAAACTTAAATATATAATAAGAAAAGAAAAAGAAACATGTTATAAACAAATATAAAATTAGAAAATAAAAAATGTTATGTGCATAGCAGAATGTAAGAGAGGATTAAAAATATATAGTAATAAATTTCCATTTCAAGACAGCCTCTATATTAAATACTATGTGTTGTGTTGAAAGCTGTCCATCTTTTCTTTGCTTCCTTGTAGGTTTTCTTTTGTTCTATGTTGTACACTTTTTACTTTGTTCTTTTTTCTCCCTTCCTCTCCTCCCCTTCCCAGGCTACAATTAAGCATGGATATTTTATATATATTTATATATGTATACATATATACATACATGTATACATATATACATACATATATACATATATACATACATACATGTGTGTGTAAACATATGCTTTCCCTAAGACATTCTGTTCCTAATCTTTGTTTTTATGTTTGTGCATATCTCCTATCCCCCTTAACTCCTCTACTTTATTTCTACCCACTATCTTGGCTGCCTAGTATTTAACCTCTCTCTCCTTCAAAGATCCCTTCCTTATCCTCCCATTCCCATTAATCTAAGCACCCTTCTATATCCCCCTTTAATCTATTTCTGTAGGTCTTCCTCATGGGATCTCTTTCAAGTGGTGATTAGTGGATTTTTTTTTTCTATTTCTACTCTCCCCTCTTGTTCTAATGCTTCAGGACAATTTTCTTTAATTATTTCTTGTATTATTGTATCAAGATTCTTTTTTTGATCATAGCTTTCAGGTAGTCTGATTATTCTTATGTTTTCTTTTCTTGATATGTTCTCCAGATCAGTTGTTTTTCTTATGTAATGTGTCACAGTCTCTTCTATTTTTTCATTCTTTATATTTTGTTTTATTATTTCTTGATCTCTTATAACTTCACTGGCTTCCCCTTGCCCAATTCTGACTTTCAAGAAGTCATTTTCTTCCTTAAGATTCTGAATCTCCTTTTCTAATTGGTTGACTTACTTTTCATTATCTTGTTTTTCCTCAGATTGTTCTTTTTGGTTTTTTAGTTGTTTCTCAATCTCTCTCATTTGATTTTTAAAGTCCTTTTTAAGTTCTTCTATGAATTCTTTTGGGGCAAGTGACCCTTTGACATTACTCTATGGGGTAGAAGAGGGTTTCTTTGCTTCACTATCCACCTCTGAAGACAAACCCTACTCTTCTCTGTTCCCATAGTAACTCTCTATAGTTGGATTCCTTCTCCTTTACCTGTGCTTTTTTTCTTTAGTAATAGTTTAATTTTTGTAATCACTTCTTTTTTTATTTTTAACATGTGTTTTTAAAACTTTGGGTTACAAATTTTCTCCCTTCCTTCTTCCCCACCCACCCTCATTGAAAAGGCAAGCATCTTGATACAGGTTATAGATGTGTAGTCACACAAAACACTTCCATAGTAGTCCTGTTGTGAAAAACT
This sequence comes from Vombatus ursinus, assembly GCF_900497805.2. Taxonomy (NCBI): domain Eukaryota; kingdom Metazoa; phylum Chordata; class Mammalia; order Diprotodontia; family Vombatidae; genus Vombatus; species Vombatus ursinus. Next base: position 8,000 of record NW_020947753.1, on the reverse strand, counting down.
AAGTATATTTCCTTTCATCCTATCCTACCCCCCCCCC
>NW_020947753.1:0-7863 GCF_900497805.2 Vombatus ursinus | reverse complement strand
CCCCCCCCCCCCCATTTATTCTATTCTCTCTTTTGACCCTGTCCCTCCTCGGAAATGTTTGCTTTTGATTATTCCCTCCCCCAATCTGCCCTCCCCTCTCTCAACCCCCTGCTCTCTTGTCCCCTTCCCCCCTTATTTTCCTATAGGGTAAGATAGATTTCCATACCCCATTGTGTATGTCATTCCCTCCTTAAGCCAAATCCTATGAGAATAAGATTCACTCATTCCTTCTCACCTTCCCCCATTTCCCTTCCACTGTAAAAGCCTTTTCTTGTCTGCTTCATGTGAGATATTTTACTTCATTCTACTTCTCCTTTCTCCTTCTCCCAGTATAATCTTCTCCCACCCCTTAGTTTTATTTTCCAGATATCACCCCTTCATCTTCAACTCACCCGGTGCCCTCTATCTCTCTCTCTCTCTCTCTCTCTCTCTCTCTCTCTCTCTGTTATATATGTGCATATATATATATACACACACATACATACATATATATATATACACATACCTATAATTTTTTCCCCTCCCACTACCCTAATACTGACAAAAGACTCATGAGCTACAAATATCATCTTTCCCTGCAGGAATGTAAGCAGTTCAACCTTAATAAGTCTCTTACGATTTCTCTTTCCTGTTTACCTCTTCCCTGTTTCACGTGAGTCTTGAGGAGAAGGAAGGTGTGGCTAGTCCCTATCCATCCAAATGGAAAGTCATCTATCATCACCACATTCTGGCCCCTGAATGCAGAGGAAATTTCAGCCTCAGGGTCTCAAGCAGTGGCTCCATAGGCTACTGTGGCTCAACGCTTAGACCCCAGCCCCACAGGCTCTGGTCTCCAGTCACGTCCAGTCTCCAGCTCCAGATCCCATTCTGGCTCTCCGCTCCCGTGAAGCACCCTGCCTCTGCCACCACTGCCACAGCCAGCCTTTCCTGCCACAGTGCTGAGGCCAAAAACTCCCAGCTTAGTGGAAGCCTTCCCAGCACTAGTGCTCCTGCAACCATGCTCAGCTCAGAGCTCAGGAGAATCCCAGTCCTTCCCAGGATACTATCATCAGGGGATGTGTATAGCCACTTCTCCACTTTCCTCTGAAAAAATGTAAGTTAGACTGGGCACTGATTAAACATAGCTAGCTCTCCTGAAATATCCTGGCCCATCTGCCTCTATACACAAGCTGGTACAGGTATACACAAGATGGTATAGGTTAACTGTAATCTTCACCAAAATATAGTTCTACCTACCTAAACTCGAACTTGGAGAGGGCCTGTGCTAGCCTGCAGTGTGATTTCAAGCTAGAGGTTGTGTCTTTACAGCTCAAGTCCTAATAGCTACCATTTATACAGTACTTATGTATATTATTATTTTTATTATTTTTATTATATATAAAATATATGATATTATATATAATATAATAATACCTAATATTATCATATTATTTTCATTATATAGTATTAATTTGCAAAAATATCTCACTTGATCCTGACCACAACCCTGGGAGGTAGGTATCTTTATTATTCCCATTCTACAAATAAGGGAACAGAGAAAAGAGTAACTTGCCCAGGGTCACGTAATTATTAAGTGTCTGAGTGTTGTTAAACCAAAACAAATCCATTTTCTGACCGGTCCGCCATGTTATGACTATGAGTTTCACTTCTAAACACTGTTGTCTTGGAGTTTTATGTCCTTCAAATGTTTTCTATAAAAAGCCCCAATCATAAGACATCAGTGTATGCCCCAATCTAATCACAGCTTGGATGATGCATTACTCTTTTCCTGTTGGACTACGTAAAACTCATATAAAAGTCAAAGAACCATGATCCTCTGGGTCCTTCTGTTAACCAAGAGCCTTGGAACTAATTTGTTTCTGCAACCACCTGCCTTGCTAAATAAATTGTCTGGATGTGACTCAGTATCTTTATTTTCTATAACAGTTTGGATTTGAACTCAGATCTTCCTGACTCCAGGTCCAATGATCTATCCACTGTATCACCTCTCTACCTCTGGTTCTGGTCTTCCATTATTTAAATGGATAGTTGGGGTCTAGTGCACAGCATGTTTGTCCCTTGAAATGTCAATGTCTGAACCACTGTATGGTTCAGTCTTTGCTTGACTGGCATGGCACTTGGCTTGACAGTCTCTGCTGAGTTAAATCATCAGGGACTCTGACCACTTGACCTATAGGCAATGAGTTGTTTTCACAGGGCCCCCCCTAATATTGGGGGCTATCTTGTCTGCAGGCTCTCTACAACTAAGCATCAAGTACCTTTCCATCAATCTGCAAACTTGAGTTTCTTATGAACACCAACTGAACCAATCCCTTTGTTGAAAGTCTTAACAATGAATTTAGACATCGTATTAATTGTTTCTATCAGTATTCTAATTGACATTCTAAGTCATAAGCTTCTTTTAGTTTCTTTCTTGGCTAAGAGATATACTGATTGTGAATATCTGCAGGCTCTCCATCCTCAGGGACTCCAAAATTCAAGTTAAGAGATGGGTCACGATAGCTAGGTACAGTAGTAGATAGACTTGGAAATCAAAAAGATCTGAGTTCAAATCCTACATCAGACACTGACTATGTACAAGTCATTTAACCTCTCTGTACCTCAGTTTCCTCATCTATAAAACAGGAATAGTAATAGCACCAATGTTCAAAAGTTGTTGTGAGAATCAACTGAGCATTGTAAAGCACTTGTATGTAATATGTAAAGCACTTTACAAACCTTAAAAAGTTATATAAATCCTAGTTTAGATAAGTCAAACAGAAAGTCTTTTTCTTCTTAAGGTAAACTATGGAACTGAATTGAAATTTCTGAAGAAACTAGAGCTAAAAAGCCTTATGGTAACTTCTAAATAGAACATCAAAGAAAAAAAAACATATTTCTCTGTACCATGTGAAACTTTTACAAAAATTGAACATGTACTAGGGCACAGAAATATTGCAAATAAATGTAAAAAGGCAGAAATAGTCAATTCATCCTTTATACACCATAATGCAGTAAGAGTAGAAATTGGTTCAGGGACCATATACAAAAGATGCAAATGTGAATGGAGACTTAACAATGAAATCTTAAATAATGAGTGGGTCAAAGAAGAAATTACTGTTGTTCAGTCATTTTTCAACCATGTCCAACTCTTCATGACCCCATTTGGATATTCTTGGCAAGCGTACTGGAGTGATTTGCCATTTGATATAGTTCTAAAAATTCTTGTTGTTGTTCAATTGTTCAGGTGTATCCAACTCTTCATGACCCCATTTGGGGTTTTCTTGGCAAAGATACTACAGTACTTTGCTATTTCCTTCTCCAGCTCATTTTACAGATAAGGAAACTAAAGCAAAGAGACTTGCCCAGGGTCACACAGTTAGCAAATACCTTTGGCCAGATTTAAACTCAGGAAGAAGAGTCTTCCTGGCTCCAGGCCCAGCCCTTTATCCACTGTACCACCTAGTTTCTCAGCCAATATAGTAAATGTAAATATAGTAAAAATGATAATACTACCAAAGTTAACTTATATTTTAGTGAAATACCAATCAAATTACCTAGGGCATATTTCATAGAACTTGGTGAAAATAAAACATTTGGAAATAATAAACATTTGGAAAAAAATATCTTCAATATCAAAGGATATGTTGAAAATAAATAGGTATGAAAGATAAATAGTATTTCTGTAGCTCAAATTATATTATAAAACATTATCAAAAAACATCTGCTATTGTTTAAAAAAAGTTCAATGGAACTGACTAGACAAAAGCAGAATCAGAAAGAAAAAAAAGATGAACTCAATAACTCAGTATTTGATAAAGTAGAAAACATAGATTACCTATGAAAAAATCTCCTTATTTGAGAAAAAAATGCTTCGAAAATTAGAAAGTGATATGGCAGAAAATAGGCTTAAACCAAAACCTTACACCATATTCCACAATATATTCCAAATGATACATGACCTTAATGGTAAAGATCATACTGTTAAAAAACTAGAAAAGAAGCAGATCTCTCACAGTTCTGGGTAAATGACGTTTCTTTTTTTCCTTCTGAAAGAGAATGTTTTATTACAGAATACAGTGTAGTACTATTAAACAAAAGACTAGCATAGTTCAATGTGTACTCCACACATCTTATCTGAGTAATAAACATTTTTAAAACCTTGCTCATAAAGGCCTACTGGAGCATGTATGCCCCTTCAATCCTCCCAGTGTTACTATTTCAGGGGGTCTGGAAAGTTCCCAACAATTATGAAGGCACCACAGTTCATTTAGAGATAAGAGTCCCTCTGGGATGCCTTCTTGTCTCTTATGAAATACATTTTCTTTAGATTTTGTGAAGTCTTCATTTGTTACTTGAATTCTACATTCTCTTAGGGCCATGAGACCAGCTTCTGTACAAGTTGCCATAAAATCTGCTCCAGACAAGTCATCATTAGCCATGGTGAAAGCATCTAAAGTTACATCATCTGCCAAAGTCATTCTGCTTGTACGAATCTTAAAGATGTGCTTCTTGGTCTTTTCATCAGTCAGAGGGAACTCAATCTTCTGATCAATACATCCTAGTCTGATCAGTGCTTGATCAAAAGTTTCTACTCAGTTTGTGGCCATAATAACTTTCTCACCTCTCCTACAGACAAACCAATCCAACTGGTTCAACAATTCCAATATTGTTCACTGAATTTCTCTTTCTCCCCCTGAATTTGAATCATATTTTTCAGTCCCAATGGCATAAATTTCATCAATGAAGACAATTGATGAAGCATTTTCCTCAACTACTCAGAACAATTTTCAAATGAGTTTGAGCCCAACTCTTAAATCCTTCTATATAAACTCAGTACCAGCAATTGTGAGAAAGGTCCCAGAGGTCTGGTTTGCTACAGCTTTGGCTAACAAGGGAGATATATTCTTGATCAAACAAGAGATAGAGGCAATTATAAAAGATAAAATATATAACTTTGAGTATATGAAAATGAAAAGCTTCTACAAACACAAAATTACTGAATAAAAAGGATAAAAAAGGAAGTGGTCATATGGGAAAAAAAATGTATCAAATAAGAGTTTGGTATCCAAGATATAAAAAAATTTATATATACAAATATATATATGTATATATATATACACATATAAATAGATAGTATATATATGTAAACATATACATACATAAGGCTAATAGTCATTCCCCATAGATAAGTTTAGTCAATGAATTTGAACAAACACTTCTCAAGACAAGAACAGCAGAATATTCACAACCACATTAAAGAATTCTCCAAATCATAAGAAATATTCTCCAAATAATAAGAAAAAGCAAATCAAAACAGCCTTGAGGTTTCACTTCACACTCTGGAAATTGGCAAAGATAATTAAAAAATGACAGTAGTCAATGCTGGAGGGGCAGTAGAATGATAGTTAAATTAACACATTGTTGGTGAAGCTGTGAAATGGTATAAACATTTTGCAAACATTTTGTAAAACAATCTGGAATAATGCAAATAAAGTGATGTGAATGTTCACACCCTTTGAACCAGAAACTCCACTACTGGGCTTGTGCCCCAAGGAAGTCATCTATAAGAAGAAAGTTCCTATTTACACCAAAATATTTATAGCAGTATTTTTTGTGACGGCAAAGAAATGGAAGTAGATACCCATCAGTTGGGGAACGTCTAAACAAACTGTATACATGAATGTAATGGAATACTATTGAGTTATAAGAAGTGATGAGCAGGATGATTTCAGAAAAACCTGGAAAGACTTACATGAATGAATGCAGAGTGAAGTGAGCAGAGCTAGGAGAATATTGCACACAGTAACGGTAATATTGTACAATGATCAACTCTGAATGACTTAGCTATTCTCAGCAAAACAATGTACAAGACAATTCCAAAGGACTCATGATGAAAAATGTTATCCACTTCCAGAGAAAGAACTAATAGAGTCTGAACAAAGCATAGATCAAAGTATAATATTGTTCACTTTATTTGTGTGTTTTATTTGTGTCTTTTTTCACAACATGACTAACATGGAAATGTTTTGCATGATTGCACGTGTATAACCAGGAGGACATTCTATATATACAGTTCTCACATCTCTCTCTCTCTCTCTCTCTCTCTCTCTCACACACACACACACACACACACACAATCAAGACTTGCCTATTTCTAACTCGATGTTCCAAAGTCATCTCAAACACAACACGTCCAAAACAAAACACTACCTCTACCTTCTCAAGTTCCCAATTTTCCCTGAGCATGTGAATATGTTTCAAGTCCCCAAACTCTCATCCCTAGCATTATCTTGGGTTCCTCATTATCACTAAGCCCACACATCCCATGTTACCAAATCATTCTACCTCCACAACATTTTTCCTCTCTTTCTCCTTCTGTCCACTCTCATAGCCACCACCCTAATTGAGAGCTTCTTCATCTCTGAATTGGACAATTACAGTAGCCTCCTAATCCATCACCCTCCCTCATCTCTCCTCTGTCTGATTTGTCCTCCATGAAACTCCCAAAGTAATGTTCCTAAAGTGCAGGTCTAATCAAATTACTTTCCTACTCAATAAACTTTAGTGACTCCCTATTAGCACAAATGTCCAGGATCTTTATGTCATCCTTTTTCTAAACTCTGTTTTTTGCCTTAACCCTTCTGCCTTTTTCTCTGCTGCTCTCTCTGCCCCCCGCCCATCTATAACCAAAACATATCATATAGGGCTCATACAGGGTGGACACCTGGCTGGGGTGCTGAATGAATGAATGGGTCTTGGCTATGAGTAAGTAGTCTGGGAAATGTTTACAGAGTTGTCAGTGACCATAGTCCAAACTCTGAGGCAGAATGGAGCGTCCTAAGTTGGAAGGTGAGCGTGTCCCTTAACCATCCCCGGGACACGAAGTCCCTGAATCTAACCCAACTAAGTGTCAGCACTCAGCCTGTCACCCATAATGCCATCAAAGAGGTTACCTTCCCATCTGGGGGGAGCATCTTGTGAACTCCCAGAGCAGACTCTGGTCCCACCCCTTTTTCTTGCAACGTGGACTCTTTGTGTTGGGCAGGTTTCTGGGAATTCCTACCCCAAGGGGTGGGAACTCTCAGCCACCTCAGAGTCCTCCTAGATCTATATATGGAGCTCCTCAGCCCTGAGGACCAGTTAGGCTCAAGAGCCCTACAGTGGACAGATTGAAACAAGAAACAGCTGAAGGCATCTGGAGCCCCAAAGAACAGAATAACTTTAACAAAGTCAGAGAGTATGTGTCTGTGTTTCTGTGATTCTATATTAGTAGGTATGTTTAGAGCATGAAGCGTTTCTTGACCTGGTGTCTATGAACTTGTAGTTTTTAAATACTTTGATAACTATCTTTCAATATAATTTGGCTTCCTTTATAATCCTATGTATTTTATTTTATGTATCTAAAAACATGATTCACCAGATGGCCAAAAAGGTCCAGGACATAAAAAAGGTTAAGAATCCCTTGTTTAAAGGGTCTGAGTACATTTCTCTGTGCCAGTAATACTCTGTACGTATTGATTTGTCTCTGTCTTTCTGTGGTCTGAGTATTGTAATGAGTGCATGAATTGGGGTGGTCTGAGTGCTTGTTTCTGTACCTTTATTACAAATATGTGTATATCTAGAGGATATGAGTTGTGCATTTGTGCAACCAATATAGGGATGGGGGCTGAAGGGAGGGGTGAGGTGCCTGGGTAATATGTTTCCTTGCCAATAGAAATTTCATACAGGGATTTCTTGATCAGGTAAAGATTTCAGTAGATGCTTCCTGTGGTCCCTACCAATAAGAGTAAGGACCTATTCTCCCCTCCCAGATGACAGGTTGGGCTGGTAGCCCCAGGGGGTTATAAAGCAGGAATGCGGGGACCTCACCTGAGGAGATAA
>NW_020947752.1:0-1240 GCF_900497805.2 Vombatus ursinus | reverse complement strand
TGCAGACCCTCATCACCTCACATCTGGTCCATTGCAATTGCTTCTGGGGGCCTTCCTGCCTCTAGTCTCTCCCAACTCCAGTCCCTCCATTCAGCCACTAAAGCACAGGTCCAATCATGTCAACCCCCTACTCAATGAACTCCAGTGGCTCCCTATCCCCTCCAGGATCAAATGCAAAATCCTCCATTTCAAAGTCTGCATTAAAAGCCATTCATAACCTGGCCCTTTTCTACCTTTCTGATCTTCTTTTACTTTATTCCTTTCCTCTTTCTCCCCTCCCCCCATTCACATGTACTCTATGATCCAGTGACTACGGCTTCCTTTCGGTTTCTTCGACACCACATTCCATCTTTCATCTCTGCCTTTTCACTGGCATGAAATGCGGGGAATGGCCTCCTCATGCCAGCCTCTTGGCTGCCCTGGCTTCTGTCATCTCGGCTAAAGTGCCGTCTTGTGTAAGGAGCCCTTCTGGTCCCCTGTAATATTATTACTATATGCTCTCTCTCTGTCTCTCTCTGTCTTTCTGTCTCTCTGTCTCTCACTCTCTCTCTCTCTCCCTCTGTCTCTCTCTCTTTTTTCTCTCTCTGTCTCTCTCTCTCTATTATAAGGCAGAAAAGGTACTAGACTAGGAGGCAGGAGAGGTGCTGACTCTCCTTGTGACTTTGGACACTCTTTGGGCTTCCGTTCCTCTTCATGATGGTCTCCCAGGTCACGTCTGGCTCTGATGGCCAATGCTTCCAAGTCTAGTAAAAGGATGGTGGTTCAGAAGCTAGACCTGGGTGTAGATGAAAGGCTCTTTGGACCTAGGCCTGGGAAGAAGATTTATTAGAATCCAAGAATCTCAACGCTGAAAGGGGCTGAGGAGACCATCTTGTCCAGCTCATGCTGGGAGCAAAGAATTCCCTCTACCACAATGTTGAGGAGGGACTGATTTGCCTTTCCTAGAGTCTGAGGCACCGCTGATGCCTCTCTGGGCTACAGGGCTCCCTGGAGATAAGCAGCCGCCCTCTTCAGAGACCCCAAGGCCTACGTCTCACAGCTCTGGCTTCTGCCCCAGTGTCTAATCTCTGCTCACCTGCCCCACCTTGGACCCCTAGAGCTTAAAGGTCAAGGGCCACTGCTTCCATTTCATGAGGTATTTCTTCCCTGTTCCCCCTACTCCCTCCCCAACCTTGTAGTTAGTAATAACCTTAACACACACACACACACACACACACACACACACACACACACACACACA
>NW_020947751.1:0-1240 GCF_900497805.2 Vombatus ursinus | reverse complement strand
TGCAGACCCTCATCACCTCACATCTGGTCCATTGCAATTGCTTCTGGGGGCCTTCCTGCCTCTAGTCTCTCCCAACTCCAGTCCCTCCATTCAGCCACTAAAGCACAGGTCCAATCATGTCAACCCCCTACTCAATGAACTCCAGTGGCTCCCTATCCCCTCCAGGATCAAATGCAAAATCCTCCATTTCAAAGTCTGCATTAAAAGCCATTCATAACCTGGCCCTTTTCTACCTTTCTGATCTTCTTTTACTTTATTCCTTTCCTCTTTCTCCCCTCCCCCCATTCACATGTACTCTATGATCCAGTGACTACGGCTTCCTTTCGGTTTCTTCGACACCACATTCCATCTTTCATCTCTGCCTTTTCACTGGCATGAAATGCGGGGAATGGCCTCCTCATGCCAGCCTCTTGGCTGCCCTGGCTTCTGTCATCTCGGCTAAAGTGCCGTCTTGTGTAAGGAGCCCTTCTGGTCCCCTGTAATATTATTACTATATGCTCTCTCTCTGTCTCTCTCTGTCTTTCTGTCTCTCTGTCTCTCACTCTCTCTCTCTCTCCCTCTGTCTCTCTCTCTTTTTTCTCTCTCTGTCTCTCTCTCTCTATTATAAGGCAGAAAAGGTACTAGACTAGGAGGCAGGAGAGGTGCTGACTCTCCTTGTGACTTTGGACACTCTTTGGGCTTCCGTTCCTCTTCATGATGGTCTCCCAGGTCACGTCTGGCTCTGATGGCCAATGCTTCCAAGTCTAGTAAAAGGATGGTGGTTCAGAAGCTAGACCTGGGTGTAGATGAAAGGCTCTTTGGACCTAGGCCTGGGAAGAAGATTTATTAGAATCCAAGAATCTCAACGCTGAAAGGGGCTGAGGAGACCATCTTGTCCAGCTCATGCTGGGAGCAAAGAATTCCCTCTACCACAATGTTGAGGAGGGACTGATTTGCCTTTCCTAGAGTCTGAGGCACCGCTGATGCCTCTCTGGGCTACAGGGCTCCCTGGAGATAAGCAGCCGCCCTCTTCAGAGACCCCAAGGCCTACGTCTCACAGCTCTGGCTTCTGCCCCAGTGTCTAATCTCTGCTCACCTGCCCCACCTTGGACCCCTAGAGCTTAAAGGTCAAGGGCCACTGCTTCCATTTCATGAGGTATTTCTTCCCTGTTCCCCCTACTCCCTCCCCAACCTTGTAGTTAGTAATAACCTTAACACACACACACACACACACACACACACACACACACACACACACACA
>NW_020947750.1:0-1239 GCF_900497805.2 Vombatus ursinus | reverse complement strand
TGCAGACCCTCATCACCTCACATCTGGTCCATTGCAATTGCTTCTGGAGGCCTTCCTGCCTCTAGTCTCTCCCAACTCCAGTCCCTCCATTCAGCCACTAAAGCACAGGTCCAATCATGTCAACCCCCTACTCAATGAACTCCAGTGGCTCCCTATCCCCTCCAGGATCAAATGCAAAATCCTCCATTTCAAAGTCTGCATTAAAAGCCATTCATAACCTGGCCCTTTTCTACCTTTCTGATCTTCTTTTACCTTATTCCTTTCCTCTTTCTCCCCTCCCCCCGTTCACACGTACTCTATGATCCAGTGACTATGGCTTCCTTTCGGTTTCTTCGACACCACATTCCATCTTTCATCTCTGCCTTTTCACTGGCATGAAATGCGGTGAATGGCCTCCTCATGTCAGCCTCTTGGCTGCCCTGGCTTCTGTCATCTCGGCTAAAGTGCCGTCTTGTGTAAGGAGCCCTTCTGGTCCCCTGTAATATTACTACTATATGCTCTCTCTCTGTCTCTCTCTGTCTTTCTGTCTCTCTCTCTGTCTCTCACTCTCTCTCTCCCTCTGTCTCTCTCTCTTTTTTCTCTCTCTGTCTCTCTCTCTCTATTATAAGGCAGAAAAGGTACTAGACTAGGAGGCAGGAGAGGTGCTGACTCTCCTTGTGACTTTGGACACTCTTTGGGCTTCCGTTCCTCTTCATGATGGTCTCCCAGGTCACGTCTGGCTCTGATGGCCAATGCTTCCAAGTCTAGTAAAAGGATGGTGGTTCAGAAGCTAGACCTGGGTGTAGATGAAAGGCTCTTTGGACCTAGGCCTGGGAAGAAGATTTATTAGAATCCAAGAATCTCAACGCTGAAAGGGGCCGAGGAGACCATCTCGTCCAGCCCATGCTGGGAGCAAAGAATTCCCTCTACCACAATGTTGAGGAGAGACTGATTTGCCTTTCCTAGAGTCTGAGGCACCGCTGATGCCTCTCTGGGCTACAGGGCTCCCTGGAGATAAGCAGCCGCCCTCTTCAGAGACCCCAAGGCCTACGTCTCACAGCTCTGGCTTCTGCCCCAGTGTCTAATCTCTGCTCACCTGCCCCACCTTGGACCCCCAGAGCTTAAAGGTCAAGGGCCACTGCTTCCATTTCATGAGGCATTTCTTCCCTGTTCCCCCTACTCCCTCCCCAACCTTGTAGTTAGTAATAACCTTCACACACACACACACACACACACACACACACACACACACACACACAC
>NW_020947749.1:0-1889 GCF_900497805.2 Vombatus ursinus | reverse complement strand
TTAGTTCCTTTTCAGCCCTCACCACATTTAATCATGTAGAAACGCCATCACTCACTCATTCTGTTGGAACCTAACTCAAGGGGGAAATTTTCTCTCTGTGATCACAATTTCACAGGGGAGAGGATGAAAAGTTGAAGAAGGGGTTAAACTAGGAAATACCTTCAAAACAGACAGTAGCCTTCCAACTCTACCTTTTTTGTCCTTTCCTCAAAGAAGGAAGCAGCAGCCTAGCTTCTTTTCCATGAGAACAACATGGTTTACAAGTGCCTAGACTGGACATTTCCTCCATCATAAAGGCTCCAGCTGAGGCTAGGGTAAAAAGAATCTTTGTGTGGGCAGGAAACATGAAGCCTCTCAAAAGGGGTGTGGTCAGGCCTGTGAACACAATCTGAGAAAAAGAAAGGTTAGGGGATCAGGAAACTTTCTCATATGGGTGGGGTCCAGGGATGTCAATTCCTATACTTGGGTTGCTTTGCTCTTCAAGCACCATCAAGGAGGGAGGAGAAGAGGGAGTGACCCAAGCACTAAGAGGTCATTGGTTGGGGGAGCCATCACTCTAAAGAGCATCATAACTCAATTTTCCTAAGTTAAATGTGGGTTTAATGCAATAGTTCGGTAGTGAGCTGGTCTGCCTTCATATGACTGGCATTGATTTGTTTGGTTCTGCCTTCTAGAGAAGTATAGACTAAATCTGGACGACAGTCTTTTAAATATTTGAAGACAGCTGTCATGTATCTCCTAATTATTTTATTTTCCAGGCTAAGCATTCTTAATTCCTACAATTCTGACTTATTTAACATTCTTTTGAGTCTTCTTATCTTTAAATGGTAAATTGTGTGGTATTGACTACAAATGTATGTCTGGGTTCTTAACTTGGGGTCCACGTGGACAGATTTCAAGGGGTCTTGGAACTTGGGTAAAGAATTACATTGTTATTTTCATTGACTTCTAACTGAAATTTAGTATTCCCTTAAATTAAAAACAATATTCAGAGGAGGAGTCTTTAGGTTTCACCTGACTATCATAGCGTTCCATAAAAGAAAAAAAGTTAAGAAACCCTCATGTAAATAAATGAATAAATGAATGAAAGGGATGAATTTTTTTAAAGCATTGGACTTTGTGCTATAGGGAGTAGAAATAGAAAAAAGAAATGGTCCCTTCTCTTAATGAATTCATATTCTAATATGGGTAGAAGGTCCATATATGAAAAGTAGTCTGCAGAGTGGATGGCAAGGCCTGGTAGTTTTTCAGGGGCTGTAGCAGTACTGATGGTATGGTCTGGAGCATGTCATTGCATAGCAGGTGACAATGCTCTAGCAATGTCTGGAGTAGGAGATTTCAGAGTGGAAAAAATTAGTGTGAGCTAAAGTTGTTGGGAGACTTCATGGAAGAGATAGGACTTCAGAAATCATAAAATCTCTGACTTAGAAGGGATTTCGGAGGATGATCTCTAGGCCAACTTGTTCTTATACTCATCCAGAATTCACTTGATTTCTGGGACGGAGCAAATCCTACTAAATGAGCCCATTTCACTTTTGTACACAATATACACACATATATATTATATACATATATTTACATATTTACAAGTATGTATGTGCATATGCATATGTTCTGTGTATGTACATATATGTATTGTGCACAGTACATGTCACACTACTATACGATTAATATGTAATTCATGTAAAGTAACATGATATACATATATACAAATATTGTACAATACTATGTATTGTGTATTGTACATTATTATTAAATATAATTAAATATGAATTAATGATTGAGAGTAATTAAATAGGAAATGGCAACTCTGAAACATAATGGAAGAAATCACTACAATAAAAAAAAAGTGATGTGGGTCTCTAAAACCCCTTCTGGATCTAGTATTC
>NW_020947748.1:0-1889 GCF_900497805.2 Vombatus ursinus | reverse complement strand
GAATACTAGATCCAGAAGGGGTTTTAGAGACCCACATCACTTTTTTTTTATTGTAGTGATTTCTTCCATTATGTTTCAGAGTTGCCATTTCCTATTTAATTACTCTCAATCATTAATTCATATTTAATTATATTTAATAATAATGTACAATACACAATACATAGTATTGTACAATATTTGTATATATGTATATCATGTTACTTTACATGAATTACATATTAATCGTATAGTAGTGTGACATGTACTGTGCACAATACATATATGTACATACACAGAACATATGCATATGCACATACATACTTGTAAATATGTAAATATATGTATATAATATATATGTGTGTATATTGTGTACAAAAGTGAAATGGGCTCATTTAGTAGGATTTGCTCCGTCCCAGAAATCAAGTGAATTCTGGATGAGTATAAGAACAAGTTGGCCTAGAGATCATCCTCCGAAATCCCTTCTAAGTCAGAGATTTTATGATTTCTGAAGTCCTATCTCTTCCATGAAGTCTCCCAACAACTTTAGCTCACACTAATTTTTTCCACTCTGAAATCTCCTACTCCAGACATTGCTAGAGCATTGTCACCTGCTATGCAATGACATGCTCCAGACCATACCATCAGTACTGCTACAGCCCCTGAAAAACTACCAGGCCTTGCCATCCACTCTGCAGACTACTTTTCATATATGGACCTTCTACCCATATTAGAATATGAATTCATTAAGAGAAGGGACCATTTCTTTTTTCTATTTCTACTCCCTATAGCACAAAGTCCAATGCTTTAAAAAAATTCATCCCTTTCATTCATTTATTCATTTATTTACATGAGGGTTTCTTAACTTTTTTTCTTTTATGGAACGCTATGATAGTCAGGTGAAACCTAAAGACTCCTCCTCTGAATATTGTTTTTAATTTAAGGGAATACTAAATTTCAGTTAGAAGTCAATGAAAATAACAATGTAATTCTTTACCCAAGTTCCAAGACCCCTTGAAATCTGTCCACGTGGACCCCAAGTTAAGAACCCAGACATACATTTGTAGTCAATACCACACAATTTACCATTTAAAGATAAGAAGACTCAAAAGAATGTTAAATAAGTCAGAATTGTAGGAATTAAGAATGCTTAGCCTGGAAAATAAAATAATTAGGAGATACATGACAGCTGTCTTCAAATATTTAAAAGACTGTCGTCCAGATTTAGTCTATACTTCTCTAGAAGGCAGAACCAAACAAATCAATGCCAGTCATATGAAGGCAGACCAGCTCACTACCGAACTATTGCATTAAACCCACATTTAACTTAGGAAAATTGAGTTATGATGCTCTTTAGAGTGATGGCTCCCCCAACCAATGACCTCTTAGTGCTTGGGTCACTCCCTCTTCTCCTCCCTCCTTGATGGTGCTTGAAGAGCAAAGCAACCCAAGTATAGGAATTGACATCCCTGGACCCCACCCATATGAGAAAGTTTCCTGATCCCCTAACCTTTCTTTTTCTCAGATTGTGTTCACAGGCCTGACCACACCCCTTTTGAGAGGCTTCATGTTTCCTGCCCACACAAAGATTCTTTTTACCCTAGCCTCAGCTGGAGCCTTTATGATGGAGGAAATGTCCAGTCTAGGCACTTGTAAACCATGTTGTTCTCATGGAAAAGAAGCTAGGCTGCTGCTTCCTTCTTTGAGGAAAGGACAAAAAAGGTAGAGTTGGAAGGCTACTGTCTGTTTTGAAGGTATTTCCTAGTTTAACCCCTTCTTCAACTTTTCATCCTCTCCCCTGTGAAATTGTGATCACAGAGAGAAAATTTCCCCCTTGAGTTAGGTTCCAACAGAATGAGTGAGTGATGGCGTTTCTACATGATTAAATGTGGTGAGGGCTGAAAAGGAACTAA
>NW_020947747.1:0-3140 GCF_900497805.2 Vombatus ursinus | reverse complement strand
TGAGAGGTATAGCCTGAAACTGTGTCTTGATGGTAAGTAAAAACTTAAGATAAAAGAGAAGATGAGGAAAGCCCCAGCTAGATTGAGCCTGCTATCTGGTTCTTTCTGAAGTCCCCTTTCCTCACAGAACATGCACAGAAGATGGTGATGAGAATTGTGAGGGGTTTAGAAACCATTCCACATGAAGAACATTTGAAGGAACTAGAGCAGGAGCAGAAGACTCTTAGATGGGACAAAACAGATGTCTTGCAACATTTGAGAAGGTGTCTTGCAGCATTTAAGAGATTTTGCCATAACTTGAAGGGACCTGGGATCTGGAGGGTTAATTGGGACTCTGGGACAAAGAAGAGGGAAGGTGATGGTGGAACCTGGATAGTAGATAGAAGATGAGAAAATCCTAGACAGAGTTCAGCCTAGACTAGGGGCAGAGTAGTCATGGGAAATGTGGCAAAATAACCAGAAATACAGTGACCTCAAATACTGGCACTGTAGTTTGGGTGGAGAGTATCAATCAATAATGTCTAATAAAGACAATTTACCTCTCCAAAACTCTGCCGTAATAAAGGAATGAAATATTTCTGGATTGCCTCAACTGCCTATACTTTTTACCACCAACATTCCTCCTATTGCAGTAAAGATTACCATACAATTGGGAGAACTCTGAATGTACTATACTTTGGAAGTAGGTAGGGTACCAGTGGATAACAGAAAGGAGGAAAAGACCATGATCTAGCAGTTAATCTTTGGAAGGAATTTTTGCTCCCCTTTGGGACTCCTAGGTCATCTTGGGAATGGCAATAAGTGATAATAAGAACCCAGTTAGAGGAGTCTTCTGTTTGTAATCTACCAAAGGGAGTGCTCTGTTTTGTCTCATACTTCAAAGACTAGCTGTTTATGCCTAATCTAGATACCCTTAGCTTAAGCCCATTTCATGTCCTTCCTTCTAAAAGATGGACAATAGATGGTCACCATTCTCCAAAAGAAAAACTCTTATAGAATAAAGACCCCGCTGTTATTTTTTTCCAACCAAATAATAACAAGCACAGAATCTCTGAGTTAGAAAAGACTCTCAGGAAAAGGTTCGAATCTAACCAATGCTTAAATAGGTATCCCCTCTGAAAAAGCTTGTACAAGTGAGTATCCACCCTCCACTTGAGTTGATGGTAACACCACTCCCATTTTTTAAATTAGATTGTATTTTTATAAACTAAGAAGCATTTTTCCTCTCTCCTTTCCACTCCTCCCTAGTGGAAAGAAAAAGAAAACCCTTATAACAAATATACATAATCAATCAAAACAAATTCCCACATTGGCCACATTCAAAGTATATGTCTCTTTCTTTATATTTAGTCATTACTTCTCTGTGAGGAGTATGGCAATATTCTTCATCATTGGTCTTTTGAAGTCTTAGTGGGTCATTGCTTTGATCAGAGGTCTTAAGTCTTTCAAAGGTTTTAATTTTTACAATGTTACTTTTATGGTATAAATTATTCTCCTAATTCTGCTTGTTTCATTCTATTAATTCATAGAAGTCATTTCAGGTTTCTCTAAAACCATGCTCCTCATAGCCAAAATTCAGAGCTTTCACATCAAAGAAAAAAATACCACAAGCATTCAGAAAGAAAGCGTTCAAATACTAAGGAACCATAGTCAAGATTACACAAATTACCACATTTTTTTTTTAAAAAAGGAACATATATAATATGACAAGGTACATCAGCTTATAGTCAAGAATAACTTACCCAACAAAATGGAGTTTTCTCCTTTAGTTGGGGGGAAATGTGTCTTTAACGAAATAGAGGACTTCAAAACACTCTTGATGAAGAGAGGAGAGCTGAGCAGAAATTTTGAAATATAAACAGAGAAGTCAAAAGAACCATAAAAGCCACTCCCTCTTGAGGAAACCTGTTCTACTTAAATTGTCTCTCATTATCTTAAGCCAAAATCTGCCTTTCTGCAACCTGTAACCATTGCTGTCCTCTGGGATTAAACAGAATAAGGTTAATCTCTCTTCCATGCAGCAGCCTTTCAAAAATTTGTAGATTGTAATTATGTAACTGCTTAATTAAACTGCCTACTTTTAACTTTTGCAGATTATTTTCTTCAACAGATTATCCCCTTGTATCCTAAAATTGAGGAATGACTGCCTCCACCCCCACCCCTAGCATTTTGGTTGGAGCTTCTGTGGCAAAATTATTGGAAAACATAAATAAGTCAAACAGCATAGGCAGGCATAGTTGGGGGGTGAGTTTCATCCCTGGAGCAAATGCTTACATCATTGAAATCATAGGTCCATTTTGGTACTATTTATGTAATATCTGATACCTTCTATGAACTCTATATGTTTCTCTAACATTGTGTGACCACCTAAGCATCCTGGTCACTACTTTGGTCAATGCTGAACAATTTCAAGACTGACAATACCTTGACCTGCAAGGATTACTTTAATGTTGCAGGGGGAAATGGCCTTTCGTCTTTCAGCACTCTGGGGATACTATAGAAGGAACTTCTTTCTGTAATGTCTTAAGGTTATCACTGACCTATGTGACCTGATGTGTTTTGGATTTACAGGAACATTGATTTAAAGTGGGAGGGGACCTTAGAAATCATCTAATCCAACCTCTTCATTTTACAAAATCCTACATTTTACAAATGAAGAAACTGAACAAAAAGGATTTTGACTTGTTTAGTATTACGCAGGTAGTAAGTGACAGAGCCATGGTTTGAACCCCTGTCCTTTGATTCCAGATCCAAGGCTTTTGCCACCACACCATGGCTACAGTTAGCTACAGTGATCCTTTTCCTCCTACTGCTCTGCAGCCTCTAGGTTACAACACTGGTGTTCAGAACTCTCATGGGAAGGTCAACATTATTGGGATAAACAGATCAAAGGGATCCTTTGTCAGAAGGATAATAGAAACTGAAGACAATTACCATCCAGTGGCACTATCATGCATGTAAGAAGTGTAGTGGAGGCAGCTAGGTGGCGCAGTGGATAGAGTCAGGAGGACCTGAGTTGAAATCTGGTCTCCCAGACACATAGTACTTCCTAGCTGTGTGACCCTGGGCAAGTCACTTAACCCCAATTGCCAAAGAAGAAGGAGAAGAAGGAGAAGAAGGAGAAGAAGGAGAAGAAGGAG
>NW_020947746.1:0-2361 GCF_900497805.2 Vombatus ursinus | reverse complement strand
AGAAGAAGAAGAAGAAGAAGAAGAAGAAGAAGAAGAAGAAGAAGAAGTGTAATGTCCTTTTTGGTTTGGGGTTAGGAGACAATAAGGCCAGAGTGTTATAGGGCAGAACCATTCACTGGTCTTCCCCACTGTAGGACTTAGGACTGATTCTTGACAGTAAACATGGTCCCCAGTTCTGAGACCTGGGCTGTAAATAACAAAGAATTAGTTCCCTTTAGGTATTGAACAACCTTCAAAGAGGATTCTAAACTATCTTGCAACTCTACAATCAAACCAGACCCAGAGAAAATCCATCTTCATACCAGACAAATTAAATCTCAGAATACTGAAAGAACTTGTGTGACCATGTTGTTACTGCTGCTAATATCTGAAGAATCATGAAAAGCAGGAAAGGAGTTAGAAGACTGGAGATGGATAAATATCCCAATTTTCCTTTCACATAATAAATGCTTGTTTGATTGACTTTCAAAGAAAGGAAAAGAAATTATAGAAATTATAGATTGGCAATATTTCCATCAGTCCTAGCATAACTAAAGATTTTTAAATAAATCATTTGTAATTACTCATGAAAAAAGTGCTCTCCTGGAGCCAGCATAGGTTCACTTAGAATAAGTCATAGTAAACTAAACTAATTTCCCATGTGGATAGGTTTAGAAGATTAGAATGTCAAGGTAACACCATAGACATAAAATAGGTAGGTTGTAGTAAGACATTTGACCAAGACTTTCATGAAATCCAGATAGATGAGATGGAGAAATGCGTATTGTAGGATGCTATGTTTAGAGGAATCTGTACTTTGGTGAATGACTAGATGCAAAAAGCATTGATCACCATCAACTTGCAAGGTGATTTCTTGGGTTGTGTCTTAAGGCTTTGTGTCTGGCCCTATCTTGCTCAGTAATTTTATGTTAGACTTTGATGAAGACACAAAAGGCATTTCTGTCGATCTTGCACAAAACACAATGCTTTGGAGGAATACCTAATGAGTTGGATGACAGAAATAGGATTCAAAATGACTGATAAAGCCTGGAATCTTGGGCCTAAACTAATAAGATGATATATAATAGGGGTAAATATAAAATTCTGCACTTATATTTTAAAGATTTACTGTGCTGAGGCAGTTGGGGTTAAGTGACTTGCCCAGAGTCACATAGCTAGTAAGTGCTATGTGTCTGAGGCCAGTTTTGAACTCAGGTCCTCCTGACTCCAAGGCCAATGCTCTATCCACTGCACCACCTACCTGCCCCAGCACAGTAAATCTTTAAAATATAAGTGCAGAATTTTATATTTACCCCTATTATACATCATCTTATTAGTTTAGGCCCAAGATTCCAGGCTTTATCAGTCATTTTGAATCCTATTTCTGTCATCCAACTCATTAGGTATTCCTCCAAAGCATTGTGTTTTGTGCAAGATTGACAGAAATGCCTTTTGTGTCTTCATCAAAGTCTAACATAAAATTACTGAGCAAGATAGGGCCAGACACAAAGCCTTAAGACACAACCCAAGAAATCACCTTGCAAGTTGATGGTGATCAATGCTTTTTGCATCTAGTCATTCACCAAAGTACAGATTCCTCTAAACATAGCATCCTACAATACGCATTTCTCCATCTCATCTATCTGGATTTCATGAAAGTCTTGGTCAAATGTCTTACTACAACCTACCTATTTTATGTCTATGGTGTTACCTTGACATTCTAATCTTCTAAACCTATCCACATGGGAAATTAGTTTAGTTTACTATGACTTATTCTAAGTGAACCTATGCTGGCTCCAGGAGAGCACTTTTTTCATGAGTAATTACAAATGATTTATTTAAAAATCTTTAGTTATGCTAGGACTGATGGAAATATTGCCAATCTATAATTTCTATAATTTCTTTTCCTTTCTTTGAAAGTCAATCAAACAAGCATTTATTATGTGAAAGGAAAATTGGGATATTTATCCATCTCCAGTCTTCTAACTCCTTTCCTGCTTTTCATGATTCTTCAGATATTAGCAGCAGTAACAACATGGTCACACAAGTTCTTTCAGTATTCTGAGATTTAATTTGTCTGGTATGAAGATGGATTTTCTCTGGGTCTGGTTTGATTGTAGAGTTGCAAGATAGTTTAGAATCCTCTTTGAAGGTTGTTCAATACCTAAAGGGAACTAATTCTTTGTTATTTACAGCCCAGGTCTCAGAACTGGGGACCATGTTTACTGTCAAGAATCAGTCCTAAGTCCTACAGTGGGGAAGACCAGTGAATGGTTCTGCCCTATAACACTCTGGCCTTATTGTCTCCTAACCCCAAACCAAAAAGGACATTACACTTCTTCTTCTTCTTCTTCTTCTTCTTCTTCTTCTTCTTCTTCTTCT
>NW_020947745.1:0-3140 GCF_900497805.2 Vombatus ursinus | reverse complement strand
CTCCTTCTTCTCCTTCTTCTCCTTCTTCTCCTTCTTCTCCTTCTTCTTTGGCAATTGGGGTTAAGTGACTTGCCCAGGGTCACACAGCTAGGAAGTACTATGTGTCTGGGAGACCAGATTTCAACTCAGGTCCTCCTGACTCTATCCACTGCGCCACCTAGCTGCCTCCACTACACTTCTTACATGCATGATAGTGCCACTGGATGGTAATTGTCTTCAGTTTCTATTATCCTTCTGACAAAGGATCCCTTTGATCTGTTTATCCCAATAATGTTGACCTTCCCATGAGAGTTCTGAACACCAGTGTTGTAACCTAGAGGCTGCAGAGCAGTAGGAGGAAAAGGATCACTGTAGCTAACTGTAGCCATGGTGTGGTGGCAAAAGCCTTGGATCTGGAATCAAAGGACAGGGGTTCAAACCATGGCTCTGTCACTTACTACCTGCGTAATACTAAACAAGTCAAAATCCTTTTTGTTCAGTTTCTTCATTTGTAAAATGTAGGATTTTGTAAAATGAAGAGGTTGGATTAGATGATTTCTAAGGTCCCCTCCCACTTTAAATCAATGTTCCTGTAAATCCAAAACACATCAGGTCACATAGGTCAGTGATAACCTTAAGACATTACAGAAAGAAGTTCCTTCTATAGTATCCCCAGAGTGCTGAAAGACGAAAGGCCATTTCCCCCTGCAACATTAAAGTAATCCTTGCAGGTCAAGGTATTGTCAGTCTTGAAATTGTTCAGCATTGACCAAAGTAGTGACCAGGATGCTTAGGTGGTCACACAATGTTAGAGAAACATATAGAGTTCATAGAAGGTATCAGATATTACATAAATAGTACCAAAATGGACCTATGATTTCAATGATGTAAGCATTTGCTCCAGGGATGAAACTCACCCCCCAACTATGCCTGCCTATGCTGTTTGACTTATTTATGTTTTCCAATAATTTTGCCACAGAAGCTCCAACCAAAATGCTAGGGGTGGGGGTGGAGGCAGTCATTCCTCAATTTTAGGATACAAGGGGATAATCTGTTGAAGAAAATAACCTGCAAAAGTTAAAAGTAGGCAGTTTAATTAAGCAGTTACATAATTACAATCTACAAATTTTTGAAAGGCTGCTACATGGAAGAGAGATTAACCTTATTCTGTTTAATCCCAGAGGACAGCAATGGTTACAGGTTGCAGAAAGGCAGATTTTGGCTTAAGATAATGAGAGACAATTTAAGTAGAACAGGTTTCCTCAAGAGGGAGTGGCTTTTATGGTTCTTTTGACTTCTCTGTTTATATTTCAAAATTTCTGCTCAGCTCTCCTCTCTTCATCAAGAGTGTTTTGAAGTCCTCTATTTCGTTAAAGACACATTTCCCCCCAACTAAAGGAGAAAACTCCATTTTGTTGGGTAAGTTATTCTTGACTATAAGCTGATGTACCTTGTCATATTATATATGTTCCTTTTTTTAAAAAAAAATGTGGTAATTTGTGTAATCTTGACTATGGTTCCTTAGTATTTGAACGCTTTCTTTCTGAATGCTTGTGGTATTTTTTTCTTTGATGTGAAAGCTCTGAATTTTGGCTATGAGGAGCATGGTTTTAGAGAAACCTGAAATGACTTCTATGAATTAATAGAATGAAACAAGCAGAATTAGGAGAATAATTTATACCATAAAAGTAACATTGTAAAAATTAAAACCTTTGAAAGACTTAAGACTTCTGATCAAAGCAATGACCCACTAAGACTTCAGAAGACCAATGATGAAGAATATTGCCATACTCCTCACAGAGAAGTAATGACTAAATATAAAGAAAGAGACATATACTTTGAATGTGGCCAATGTGGGAATTTGTTTTGATTGATTATGTATATTTGTTATAAGGGTTTTCTTTTTCTTTCCACTAGGGAGGAGTGGAAAGGAGAGAGGAAAAATGCTTCTTAGTTTATAAAAATACAATCTAATTTAAAAAATGGGAGTGGTGTTACCATCAACTCAAGTGGAGGGTGGATACTCACTTGTACAAGCTTTTTCAGAGGGGATACCTATTTAAGCATTGGTTAGATTCGAACCTTTTCCTGAGAGTCTTTTCTAACTCAGAGATTCTGTGCTTGTTATTATTTGGTTGGAAAAAAATAACAGCGGGGTCTTTATTCTATAAGAGTTTTTCTTTTGGAGAATGGTGACCATCTATTGTCCATCTTTTAGAAGGAAGGACATGAAATGGGCTTAAGCTAAGGGTATCTAGATTAGGCATAAACAGCTAGTCTTTGAAGTATGAGACAAAACAGAGCACTCCCTTTGGTAGATTACAAACAGAAGACTCCTCTAACTGGGTTCTTATTATCACTTATTGCCATTCCCAAGATGACCTAGGAGTCCCAAAGGGGAGCAAAAATTCCTTCCAAAGATTAACTGCTAGATCATGGTCTTTTCCTCCTTTCTGTTATCCACTGGTACCCTACCTACTTCCAAAGTATAGTACATTCAGAGTTCTCCCAATTGTATGGTAATCTTTACTGCAATAGGAGGAATGTTGGTGGTAAAAAGTATAGGCAGTTGAGGCAATCCAGAAATATTTCATTCCTTTATTACGGCAGAGTTTTGGAGAGGTAAATTGTCTTTATTAGACATTATTGATTGATACTCTCCACCCAAACTACAGTGCCAGTATTTGAGGTCACTGTATTTCTGGTTATTTTGCCACATTTCCCATGACTACTCTGCCCCTAGTCTAGGCTGAACTCTGTCTAGGATTTTCTCATCTTCTATCTACTATCCAGGTTCCACCATCACCTTCCCTCTTCTTTGTCCCAGAGTCCCAATTAACCCTCCAGATCCCAGGTCCCTTCAAGTTATGGCAAAATCTCTTAAATGCTGCAAGACACCTTCTCAAATGTTGCAAGACATCTGTTTTGTCCCATCTAAGAGTCTTCTGCTCCTGCTCTAGTTCCTTCAAATGTTCTTCATGTGGAATGGTTTCTAAACCCCTCACAATTCTCATCACCATCTTCTGTGCATGTTCTGTGAGGAAAGGGGACTTCAGAAAGAACCAGATAGCAGGCTCAATCTAGCTGGGGCTTTCCTCATCTTCTCTTTTATCTTAAGTTTTTACTTACCATCAAGACACAGTTTCAGGCTATACCTCTCA
>NW_020947744.1:0-1983 GCF_900497805.2 Vombatus ursinus | reverse complement strand
GCGTTGGTGGTGGTAAGCAAGGTGGGCTCCTTCTCTACAATCTGAGACTCTCTGGAGTGTGTGTGTAGGCTCCCAGTGGCTCCCTCTGAATGGGGGAGCACTCAAAGCAGCATGGCTGATGGGGGACACCTTGGCTGGGGAATTTTCTCTTTCCCCTCAGAAGCTGTTACCTCCAGAGGCTATGTCATTTAGACCCAAGGGGCATAAGTGATTCTCTCAGCCAGTCACTAAATGCATCCTGTGTGGTATCAGCTGCCTTTATCCAGTGGCCAGGACTCTATATTCCCCTCAAATTGATTAAGGAATTTCTCACCTTGTGGGAAAACTGGGCACCTCCTCACCCTTATTAAAGAGACACCAAATGACAAGGATATAGTATTGACAGCTTGGGGAGTCTGGAAAGGCCTCTGCAAGGAGGTGGCCTTGAGCGGAGGTGTGAAGATGCTAGGATCTCCGTGAGGTGGAGGGGAGGAGAAAGGGGCCCAGGCAAGAGAGGGAGGTCATTTCAAGGGAGCAGTAGCTCGGCTGGTTTGACTGGTCCACGGAACGTAGGAGAAAGTAATATAGAATCAATCTGGAAACATAGATTGTAGCCAGGTTGTGAAGGGGTATAGAGGCTAGACAGGAAGTCCAGTATGTTGTCTAAGGAGCAGGAGGGAGGGAGGCATTGAAGCTGCTACTTTTTTGCTTGTTTGTTTGATTGTTTACATTTATTTTTTTCTTAATTGCACACTAAAAAAAATTTTAAGATTCATTTTTAAAAATTTTGAATTCCATATTCTCTCCCTCCCCCCTTCCTGTTCATCCGTCCTTGAGAAGGCAAGCAATTTGATATAATTATACAGGTGTAGTCACGTAAAACATTTCCGTATTAGTCATGCTATAAAAGAAAATAAAGATAGAAAAAAGAACAAGAATAAGGAAAGTAAAAATAGTGTGCTTCAATCTGCATTCAGAGTCTATCAGTTCTTTCTCTGGAGATGGATAGCATTTTTCATTATAAGCCCTTTGGAATTGTCGTGGATCATTATATTGCCAAGAATAGCTAATTCATTCACAGCTGATCATTGTACAATATTGCCATTATTATGCACAATGTTCTCCTGGTTCTGCTCATTTCACTTTGTATCAGTTCATGTAAGTCTTCCCAGGTTTTTCTGAAAGCTTCCTGCTTGTCATTTCTTATAGCCCAGTAGCATTCCATCACAATCATATGCCACAACTAGTTCTGCCATTCCCCAACTGATGGGCACTTTGAAGCTTCTTTTTTTCTTCTTCTTTGGCTAGGCAATGGGGTTAAGTGACTTGCCTAGGGTCACACAGCTAGTGAGTATTAAATGTCTGAAGCCAGATTTGAACTCAGGTCTTCCTGAATCCAGGGCCAGTGCTCTATCCACTGCACCATTAGCTGCCCCCTACTTTGAAACTTCTTGAACAGGGAAGTGGCATGGTCAAACTTTCAATTTTACCAAATTCAATATGGTAGCTATGTGGAGGAAGGACTGGAGAGACTGGATGCAGAGAGATCACCTAGGAGCTGGTGAAATAGTCCAGAGGAGAGGTGGAGGAACTAAGTGTTCCTTAGGCACATGAGTGGAGAAAACCTAGATAGATATCCAGCATATGGAAATAGAAGGAATGGAAGGAGGGAAGGTAGGAGGGTGGGAAGGATGAAGGGAAGGAAGGAAAGAAGGAGAAAAGAAAGGAGAGAAAAAAAGGAAGGAAGCGTTTAGTGTTTACTATGTGTAAAGGTCTCTGCTGAGCTCTGGGGATACAAGAAAGACAGTCTCTGCTCTCAAGGAGTTTCCATTCTAATGGAAGAGATAATACATATGGAAGATTTTGGTTACAAACAGATGGAAAGGACTCATGGGCCTTAGGGTGAAGGAGCAAAGCAGGTATTAGTAATTCTTCTTTAATGTCATTTCTGCTGACAAAATCATATCCGTTTGTGATGGTGAACCACTCGACAGTGCCAAGACT
>NW_020947743.1:0-1706 GCF_900497805.2 Vombatus ursinus | reverse complement strand
AGATGTATAATTTGCTTTGTTAAAATCACATGGAAGAAAGTAAGTGAAAAAGAAACCATCCCTCTATAACAAATGTGTTTCATGAATTTCTAGCATTTATGTCTCATTGTGATGAAGGGGTTATCTTGCATCACAAAGTTGTTGTGAGGAAAGTAGTCTGCAAACCTTAAAACACTACAAAAATGTGATACATTACCCTTACTTCCCCAACCCCTGTACACACACATATACACACAGCTATAAAAACATGTGTGTACATGTATATGTATGTGTATATATGCATATTATATGTATATATGTATATATACATGCATGTGCATAAGGTATATATACATACATATACACAATATATAAATACTATAAATTATATATACTATGTGTATACTTTATATATAGTAAGCATATGCTTACTGTATATATATGCTATATGTATACATATTTACTATATAAATGTTAAATGCTTACAATATATACACACACATATATATACTATATATACTTACTATGTATATACTTTATATATGTAGTAAGTATATGTATGTGTATATATCTATGTATTTCTATCTATATTTAGTAGAACTTTTTGAGCTGTGTCATAGGGCCTATTCTCCCACCTCTTCATCTCTCTACTGCTGACAATAAAAGAAAATCTTCACAGTTTGGAGAAAAATTTTCACCAGGAGAACATCACATATTTTACATATCAATTAATGAAACCTCACAGCACTGCAGTTATGAATTTTCTGTGATCTTATGACTTATAAATGGTCAGACTCCATATAGTATCCCAGAAGCCCAGCAATATACTCAAAATGCTAAGCAGGATGGTGCGTTTTCAAGCCATTTGGTGTGAAGATCAAGACAATATCCTCCCTGACTTCAAAGGCACACAAAGATAAAGTGCATTTGTAAGCTGTGATCAGAATTAGAATTTTGTTGAACATCATTTCTCTGGTATAGCTCTTCTTTAGAGAGTGAGAGCTCTTGTTCTGTTCATAACGAATCAGCCACAAATGAAGGGGTGAGTATGCGTACTCTCAAATCACATTTCTATAGCAAGCTTTGAGTGCCAAGGTATGGACATGTTCCCACATGTGGGTATCACAGGGATGTATACACAGACACATGCATACATACACATATCTCAAAAGTGAATTCGATCAATATATGTTGCCTCCTTTGAAGAATAGTAATATTGACCTATATGCAGAGATTTACCCAAATTAGCATAGAGGACATTTACAAGGAAGAAATGCAATATAGAGTGGAACATTAGAAAGAACACTACTCTTGAATTTTAACTCTGTTATTTACTGCGTTTGATAGAGTTCATTTCACCCATCTGTGCCTCAGTTTTCTACATGATAAAATGTGGGAGTATTACTAGATAATCCTAAAGGTCCATTTAAACTCTAAAATCCTATGAGATCAAGTGTGTGAAGTGTTTTCTAAAATGTAGAATTCTATTCAAATCCCTATTATTATCACTATTATCATTGATCCAGTGTTTTTAAAGGGAAGTTGAGAAAAATATGCTGCCTTCTTGATGAAAGCTTAAAAAAAGTCTTAAAAATAATTTGTCAGAAGGTTCAAACAGAGAGATGGCAAGTGATAAAAACAAACTTTGCCCAGTTGGCAGTTTTGACCAGGGTCTGGCAGCAGCTGTCACAGATTGTCAATGTCTGAATTAGGATACCAAAATGAAT
>NW_020947742.1:0-1706 GCF_900497805.2 Vombatus ursinus | reverse complement strand
ATTCATTTTGGTATCCTAATTCAGACATTGACAATCTGTGACAGCTGCTGCCAGACCCTGGTCAAAACTGCCAACTGGGCAAAGTTTGTTTTTATCACTTGCCATCTCTCTGTTTGAACCTTCTGACAAATTATTTTTAAGACTTTTTTTAAGCTTTCATCAAGAAGGCAGCATATTTTTCTCAACTTCCCTTTAAAAACACTGGATCAATGATAATAGTGATAATAATAGGGATTTGAATAGAATTCTACATTTTAGAAAACACTTCACACACTTGATCTCATAGGATTTTAGAGTTTAAATGGACCTTTAGGATTATCTAGTAATACTCCCACATTTTATCATGTAGAAAACTGAGGCACAGATGGGTGAAATGAACTCTATCAAACGCAGTAAATAACAGAGTTAAAATTCAAGAGTAGTGTTCTTTCTAATGTTCCACTCTATATTGCATTTCTTCCTTGTAAATGTCCTCTATGCTAATTTGGGTAAATCTCTGCATATAGGTCAATATTACTATTCTTCAAAGGAGGCAACATATATTGATCGAATTCACTTTTGAGATATGTGTATGTATGCATGTGTCTGTGTATACATCCCTGTGATACCCACATGTGGGAACATGTCCATACCTTGGCACTCAAAGCTTGCTATAGAAATGTGATTTGAGAGTACGCATACTCACCCCTTCATTTGTGGCTGATTCGTTATGAACAGAACAAGAGCTCTCACTCTCTAAAGAAGAGCTATACCAGAGAAATGATGTTCAACAAAATTCTAATTCTGATCACAGCTTACAAATGCACTTTATCTTTGTGTGCCTTTGAAGTCAGGGAGGATATTGTCTTGATCTTCACACCAAATGGCTTGAAAACGCACCATCCTGCTTAGCATTTTGAGTATATTGCTGGGCTTCTGGGATACTATATGGAGTCTGACCATTTATAAGTCATAAGATCACAGAAAATTCATAACTGCAGTGCTGTGAGGTTTCATTAATTGATATGTAAAATATGTGATGTTCTCCTGGTGAAAATTTTTCTCCAAACTGTGAAGATTTTCTTTTATTGTCAGCAGTAGAGAGATGAAGAGGTGGGAGAATAGGCCCTATGACACAGCTCAAAAAGTTCTACTAAATATAGATAGAAATACATAGATATATACACATACATATACTTACTACATATATAAAGTATATACATAGTAAGTATATATAGTATATATATGTGTGTGTATATATTGTAAGCATTTAACATTTATATAGTAAATATGTATACATATAGCATATATATACAGTAAGCATATGCTTACTATATATAAAGTATACACATAGTATATATAATTTATAGTATTTATATATTGTGTATATGTATGTATATATACCTTATGCACATGCATGTATATATACATATATACATATAATATGCATATATACACATACATATACATGTACACACATGTTTTTATAGCTGTGTGTATATGTGTGTGTACAGGGGTTGGGGAAGTAAGGGTAATGTATCACATTTTTGTAGTGTTTTAAGGTTTGCAGACTACTTTCCTCACAACAACTTTGTGATGCAAGATAACCCCTTCATCACAATGAGACATAAATGCTAGAAATTCATGAAACACATTTGTTATAGAGGGATGGTTTCTTTTTCACTTACTTTCTTCCATGTGATTTTAACAAAGCAAATTATACATCT
>NW_020947741.1:0-1729 GCF_900497805.2 Vombatus ursinus | reverse complement strand
CTTACCCATTTTTGTTCTACCTTAGGCAAGTCATTTCTCTTCTCTAGGTCTCAAGTTCTGTTAAAAACCTGTTTTTAAAAATGAAAGAGAAATAAAGGATATGAACTGCATGCTTGCTAAGGTCTCTTGCAGTTCTGTATCTAGTGATCCTAATTACATCCTCTCTCATGCTACAGCCATTTGCATTTTCTCCAACCTTCACTCCAGATTCTAAGCTTCTTAAAGGTAGGAGCAAAGTTCTATTCATGTATATCACCCATAGGAGAATATAAATACTTTAAATACTATGGGCTCAGTAACTATTTTTATTAACAGCAACTAGCATTTTATAATACATTGCACTTAATCTCTCATCTGTAAAATGGGGATATCACAGGATGGTTGTGAGGATCCGATGAGAGAACATATGTAATATTCTTAGCAAACTATAAAATGCCGTCAAAATGACAGTCCCTGCTACTTACTCTTATCCCATTAGTTAACTCATTTGACCCTTACAACAATTGTCATATCCATTTTATTCATGATGATATTGATGGCTTGCCCAGTGTCACAAGTGTCTGATAAGATTCAAATGCACATTTTCCTGACTCCAGTTTTAAATTCCTTGCCAATCTGTCCATATGGAATTGCATAGCACTGGTTGAAGATCACTTGTCCAGGGTTACACACCGCAGATGTTTGAAGAAGGGAGAAATCATTGTCCACTCAAATAGTCAGCATGGGAGTAAATCGTATTTGGTGTGCTTTGTTTTTAACCAAACATGTGATGGGGAGACAGTTTTTTTTTTTCATTCTTATAACCAATCCCTAACACACTGTCAAGTAACCAAGTGACATAAGAATACAAGTGTTTGCTCCCTCTTCAGATCATACTGTACTTACTTTTCTATGTGTGTACGGTAAAATATAAACTCCTTGAAAGCAGGGAATGTTTCATTTCAATCTCTATATCTATAGCACCTCATATGATGCCTCTCACATAGTCAGTATGTAATAAATGTTTGCTGAAGTGACTTGATTCATTATTGGCATCTGAACTACAAAGTGGTAAGATAATAATTAACATTTCTATGTTATTTTAAGATACTTTAACAGAGTTCTTTCCCCACAACAACCCTGTGAAGTTCCTTGGAAAAGTATTACCAGCTCCATTTTACAGATAACAAAGTGGAGGCAGGAAGTAATTGAATGACCTGCCCAAGGTCACACAGCCAGTGAATGACAGCGCTGGATCTTGAATCCAACACATTCAACTTCAAATTCAATGTCATTTCCACTTCACCACTGCACTTGGAATCAGATTCTATAGGTTTTTCAGTGAGAATATACCCTTCACAGATAGGGAAGACATCCCCTTGCCACCTCAGCAAATGGTTTCATGAATTACTATAGCAAAATGATAGTAATAATAATAATAATAACAATAATAATTATTATTATCATTATTGGGACCATCATTCTGGTAATGAATATCTATGTGCCTAGGCTATTTCTCAGGCAATAGGCACATGGTTCATTGTCAAGCCTTTATGCAAAACCTTCCCAATTTAAGAGAATATGTCACTGCTTGCCTTTGGCCCACACAGCCTTGCAGAATGCAAGATAACCCCTTCATCACAATGAGACATAAATGCTAGAAATTCATGAAACACATTTGTTATAGAGGGATGGTTTCTTTCTCACTTACTTTCTTCCATGTGATTTTAACAAAGCAAATTATACATCT
>NW_020947740.1:0-1909 GCF_900497805.2 Vombatus ursinus | reverse complement strand
AGATGTATAATTTGCTTTGTTAAAATCACATGGAAGAAAGTAAGTGAGAAAGAAACCATCCCTCTATAACAAATGTGTTTCATGAATTTCTAGCATTTATGTCTCATTGTGATGAAGGGGTTATCTTGCATTCTGCAAGGCTGTGTGGGCCAAAGGCAAGCAGTGACATATTCTCTTAAATTGGGAAGGTTTTGCATAAAGGCTTGACAATGAACCATGTGCCTATTGCCTGAGAAATAGCCTAGGCACATAGATATTCATTACCAGAATGATGGTCCCAATAATGATAATAATAATTATTATTGTTATTATTATTATTATTACTATCATTTTGCTATAGTAATTCATGAAACCATTTGCTGAGGTGGCAAGGGGATGTCTTCCCTATCTGTGAAGGGTATATTCTCACTGAAAAACCTATAGAATCTGATTCCAAGTGCAGTGGTGAAGTGGAAATGACATTGAATTTGAAGTTGAATGTGTTGGATTCAAGATCCAGCGCTGTCATTCACTGGCTGTGTGACCTTGGGCAGGTCATTCAATTACTTCCTGCCTCCACTTTGTTATCTGTAAAATGGAGCTGGTAATACTTTTCCAAGGAACTTCACAGGGTTGTTGTGGGGAAAGAACTCTGTTAAAGTATCTTAAAATAACATAGAAATGTTAATTATTATCTTACCACTTTGTAGTTCAGATGCCAATAATGAATCAAGTCACTTCAGCAAACATTTATTACATACTGACTATGTGAGAGGCATCATATGAGGTGCTATAGATATAGAGATTGAAATGAAACATTCCCTGCTTTCAAGGAGTTTATATTTTACCGTACACACATAGAAAAGTAAGTACAGTATGATCTGAAGAGGGAGCAAACACTTGTATTCTTATGTCACTTGGTTACTTGACAGTGTGTTAGGGATTGGTTATAAGAATGAAAAAAAAAAACTGTCTCCCCATCACATGTTTGGTTAAAAACAAAGCACACCAAATACGATTTACTCCCATGCTGACTATTTGAGTGGACAATGATTTCTCCCTTCTTCAAACATCTGCGGTGTGTAACCCTGGACAAGTGATCTTCAACCAGTGCTATGCAATTCCATATGGACAGATTGGCAAGGAATTTAAAACTGGAGTCAGGAAAATGTGCATTTGAATCTTATCAGACACTTGTGACACTGGGCAAGCCATCAATATCATCATGAATAAAATGGATATGACAATTGTTGTAAGGGTCAAATGAGTTAACTAATGGGATAAGAGTAAGTAGCAGGGACTGTCATTTTGACGGCATTTTATAGTTTGCTAAGAATATTACATATGTTCTCTCATCGGATCCTCACAACCATCCTGTGATATCCCCATTTTACAGATGAGAGATTAAGTGCAATGTATTATAAAATGCTAGTTGCTGTTAATAAAAATAGTTACTGAGCCCATAGTATTTAAAGTATTTATATTCTCCTATGGGTGATATACATGAATAGAACTTTGCTCCTACCTTTAAGAAGCTTAGAATCTGGAGTGAAGGTTGGAGAAAATGCAAATGGCTGTAGCATGAGAGAGGATGTAATTAGGATCACTAGATACAGAACTGCAAGAGACCTTAGCAAGCATGCAGTTCATATCCTTTATTTCTCTTTCATTTTTAAAAACAGGTTTTTAACAGAACTTGAGACCTAGAGAAGAGAAATGACTTGCCTAAGGTAGAACAAAAATGGGTAAGATGTTGTCAGAATTTGAACTCTGATCGCCTGACTCCAAAATGAGAGCATGAACTAGGGTGTGTTGGGAGGTGAGTGAAGTTTGGAAACTGGGGAGTGCTGAGGGTGTTTTGTTTTGTTTTGTTTTGCTTCACAATTCATTTTGGTATCCTAATTCAGACATTGACAATCTGTGACAGCTG
>NW_020947739.1:0-1592 GCF_900497805.2 Vombatus ursinus | reverse complement strand
CTTTCCCTTTTCTTCCCTTCTGTTCTCTCTCTCTCTTCTCTATTCTTCCTCCTCTTCTTCCCCTTCTCCTTCTCCTCTTCCTTCTCTTCCTTCTCCTGTTCCCTTCTAATCCCTCTCCTCCTTTTCCCTCTCCCTTTCTTTCTCCTTCTCCTTCTTCTCCCTGCCCCTCCTTCATCCTATCCCTCTCCCTTTTTCTCTCTCTATTTGGGGAGACAACATTGCTTGAAAGTTCACACAATAACCCTTCTTAGGGAGGCAACTGCTCTTTCTTTGTCTTTTTCCTGTCACATGGAATTTAATTTTGGAAGTAGTCTTAGAGAACAGCTACAAGCCCCTCATTTTATGGGTGAGGAAACTGAGGACTTTTAAGTCTCTCCTATGCACTAATACCAGAGTAATCCTAAATGGGGCTGATAATTGCCACTCTCCTGTTCAAAAAAGTCTTCAATGACTGACCATTGCCATTTGAATAAAGTCCAAACTATTTATCATGGTGTTAAGGGCCCTCTATGACTTAGTTTGGACCCCCCTTTCCAGTCTAGCCTATTTGCCTTTATGTATTCTGTACTTCAATCAAACTGGATGGACCACTCTGAACTTTCCTCTGTGCATTTGCTCACGTCACTCATTATGTCTCATTCTTTCTCTCTGTCCATAGAGAGCCTAACCATCTCCCTCCTTAAAATACTCCCTCCTCCAAAGACCTTCCCTGAGTCCTGTTGGAAGTAAGCTTTCCCTTTCCTTCACTCACTCTGTAGTAGATTTTTGCTACAGATTTTTCTAACAATAACAAAAAAAAATGTTAATGTTGTAAAAACCAGAAAGGGGTACATAGTAGCATGAGAGTTCAGGAAAGGGAAAGCTTACTTCCAACAGGACTCAGGGAAGGTCTTTGGAGGAGGGAGTATTTTAAGGAGGGAGATGGTTAGGCTCTCTATGGACAGAGAGAAAGAATGAGACATAATGAGTGACGTGAGCAAATGCACAGAGGAAAGTTCAGAGTGGTCCATCCAGTTTGATTGAAGTACAGAATACATAAAGGCAAATAGGCTAGACTGGAAAGGGGGGTCCAAACTAAGTCATAGAGGGCCCTTAACACCATGATAAATAGTTTGGACTTTATTCAAATGGCAATGGTCAGTCATTGAAGACTTTTTTGAACAGGAGAGTGGCAATTATCAGCCCCATTTAGGATTACTCTGGTATTAGTGCATAGGAGAGACTTAAAAGTCCTCAGTTTCCTCACCCATAAAATGAGGGGCTTGTAGCTGTTCTCTAAGACTACTTCCAAAATTAAATTCCATGTGACAGGAAAAAGACAAAGAAAGAGCAGTTGCCTCCCTAAGAAGGGTTATTGTGTGAACTTTCAAGCAATGTTGTCTCCCCAAATAGAGAGAGAAAAAGGGAGAGGGATAGGATGAAGGAGGGGCAGGGAGAAGAAGGAGAAGGAGAAAGAAAGGGAGAGGGAAAAGGAGGAGAGGGATTAGAAGGGAACAGGAGAAGGAAGAGAAGGAAGAGGAGAAGGAGAAGGGGAAGAAGAGGAGGAAGAATAGAGAAGAGAGAGAGAGAACAGAAGGGAAGAAAAGGGAAAG
>NW_020947738.1:0-3405 GCF_900497805.2 Vombatus ursinus | reverse complement strand
AGACCTGCTGCAAAACACCAATGAGTACAGAAATGAATATTTCAGCCACTCTAAGGTCCCTCTTCAAACTCCTCAGATTGGCAAAAAGGACCCCCTTCTTCCCCCAAAAGAAAAATAACTAATATCGTACTGGTTTTGGAAAAGCTCAGTAGGGCTCTCTTCGGGCGCAGCTGTGTGAATTGCTCCAGTCACTCTGGGAAGCAATGTGTAACTGCAAACCCAAAATTACTGAATTGTGCATACCTTTTGAGCCCATGATTCCACTAGATACATATTTAAAAAAGCAAATGCAGGACATGCTGTAATTAATCTAAGAATCTCAGATTTTGGAGGGTTTTAAGGATAATTTAAGGGCAATTATAAATTCTTCTTTGGCATTTAAGTCGGGCCAGGTCAGACTGATAAAAATTATGCCTAATGTGGATAGTTAGAAAATCAAGGATGGTTCAACATTAGGAAGGTTAAAAACATCCTATATCATAATAATAAAAATATTTTAAAATCAATTTTTATAGAATGAGATGCAGAAAAAGCCCTTGAGAAAGATTTGATCCTTCGTGTTAAAAAAAAATAGAAATCATAGGAATCAAAGGACTATTCCTTAATATGATGAAATATCTATGGCAATATAACTAAAATCATAATCCTACTGAAAATGATTTAGAGATTTGCTGCCATACCAAAAGGCTACATATATGTGTGTATACATATATTTGTCTATACATATACATTTACTAACAAAATTTTACCTGATGAATGAAAGAGGTCAACAATCAAAAGTTTAATAATGGAAAGAAGAGTGAGACAGGGCCTACTACCACATCTTAAACTATTCTACAAAGTATCAATCCTCAAAACTATCTGATACTATTTATAAAATAGAAAAATTACAAAAAAAAAAGAAAAATTGATCAGTGATACATATTAGGTGCACAAGACTTAGAAGCAAGTAGAGTAGCATAGTAATTGAAATACCTGGGCAAATCACTTAACCTCTGTCTATCTCAGTTTCCTTATCTTTGAAATGGAGGTCTGAAAAATAGGATGGTTATGACTACAAAATGAGATATTGCTTGTAAAGTGCTTTGCAAACCTTACAGGAAAAATAGACCTCAGTTTGGTTGTCCTTTCTCCAAAAGATGTGATCAAACAGTTCTTCAAACAAGAAAGTCAAACAATAACAATATTTTTTAAATGTTTCAATACACTATTAACAAAGGAAAAGCAAATTAAAATGTCTTTGAGATTCAACTGTACAACCATCATGTTGCCAAAGATGACCGAAAAAGGAAGATGACAATTGTGGGAGGGACTATTGGAAGACAGGTACAGTGATGTACTGTTGGTATCTATATATATTGGTCCAATTATTCTCGAAGGCAAAATTGAAACTATACCCCTCAGATCACTAAAATAAGTTTTGAATCAGTGATAATATTACTAAATCTTCACCTAAAAAAGATCAAAGAGAGAAAGGACCCATATGGACAAAAGTAATTAAAGGCACTTCCCCCCCCATTGTTTTAGTAAAGAACTGGAAACAGAGTCCCAATCAACTGAGAATGACTTAGCAAATTGTGATATATGAATGCAATGCAATGCATCGCTGTATGGCCAAGAAGTGAGGAAAGGGATAGATTCAGGAAAAACAAAACAAAACAAAAACAAAAACCTTGAATGGCCTGCTTGAAGTGATAAGGAAGTAAGCAAAACCAGGAGAAGAATTTATACAAGGACAATGGCACTATAAAGGAAAACAACTGTGGAAAATTTAAGAATATTGATAATGCTGATGACCAAGCAGGCCTCCATAAGATTCAGGAATCATGCTTATTACCTCTTGGCAGAGATGTGATGGACTAGATGTGTAAAAAGAAACATATAACTTCAGACGTGGGACAGTATGTAAATTTATTTATTGGCTTAACTGTGCTTTTTTTTTTAACATAAGGGAGTACTTTTGTTTCTTGGAAGGGGGAGTGATATTGATATGAACAAAAAGAGGTCCCAGAAAGAAAAGAGAGTAAATGAAACAAAAAAATACACAGAATAGAGCAGTAAGACATTTAGAAGGATAAAGTCAGTCTAACAGGTAACAAGCATTTATTAAGTTTTTACTAAGTACCAGGTACTGTGGTAACAGGTAAGTGTTCAGACTATGGTGTTAAATTTAATATGGACAGTAAAAAAAAAAAAAATAGGGATAGGGACTGGACCTGTGATTTCACTGCCTTAAGGAACTCCAGCAACCAGAGAAAACTCCTACCAATGCAGGTTGCTAATTCATGTGCACCTTATAAACTCAGAGAGCAGGTCGAAGCAAAGAAGTTAAGACTGGCCGAGCAACACACAGCTGGTATATGTCATCAGGAGCACTTAAACACAGATTTTCCTCCAT
Source organism: Vombatus ursinus (assembly GCF_900497805.2). Lineage (NCBI taxonomy): Eukaryota > Metazoa > Chordata > Mammalia > Diprotodontia > Vombatidae > Vombatus > Vombatus ursinus. The sequence continues at coordinate 1,007 of NW_020947738.1, read as the reverse complement.
TTAAGGCCAGTTCTCTTTCCAGTACAACAAACTATACATAATAGAAGTTTACATGATCACACATAATACCATTCTTCTTGTATTAAAAATGTTTATTAATTTTATAATAATGAAAAAGAAAATTTTGGAGAAAATAAGCAAAAGCTACAAGTGTTTGTATCAAAAAAAAAAAAAAAAAAACAAACAGCACTAGAATCTCTCCCAACAGGTTCAGGGTCAAAGCAGGAGAGTGTACACTGCCTACACTTTTATTTTCATATGGTGCTAGAAATGCCAACTACAGGAGCTAGATGGAGGAATTGATAGATCTCGGGCTTTGGAGTCAGACGAATCTTTCTGAGTTCAAATCAAGCCTCAGACACTTAACTAGCTATGTGACCCTGGGTAAGACCCTGTTTGCCTGAGTTTCCTCATCTGTAAAATGGGCTGGAGAGGAAATGGCAAAACCACTCCAACTTCTTTGCCAAGAAAACTCTAAAAGAGGTCCCGAAAACTCTAAATGGCGTCATGAAAAGTCGGACCAGACACATCAACAAAAGAAATGGAAGACGAGCAAGAGGAGAAAGAGGGAGAAGAAGAATTTAAGAACTAAGAAGTGTCAAAGAGGAAGGAGAATAGAAGAGCCTGAACCTGAGGCCAAAAAACCTCTATTGATATCCCAGCTCTGACAAATCCAAGCTTCATGATGCTAAATGTGACACCGCTTCCCAGGGCCTCAGGCAAGACTTTAAAAATAAGTTTCAGAGCAATTGCCTAACTACATTAATAAAGGGAGTTTCACCACTCCACGAAAATTTCGGGTCTGTGGATGTTTATTGAGTAGAAAATTGCTATCTGGCTCATTTCTTCGTATTTTAATTTTTGGAATAATTGCTCCTTCCTTTTTCTAGCTTTCATAACCTGACTCTTGCTTCCTGCTAACACTGTTGGAGTTACGGGCCTTCTATCGCTGGCTCAAGGGGCTGAAATATTCATTTCTGTACTCATTGGTGTTTTGCAGCAGGTCT
>NW_020947737.1:0-3057 GCF_900497805.2 Vombatus ursinus | reverse complement strand
CTTTTTCTCTCTGCAAAGAGTTTAAAAGAAGCAAATCCCACCACCCCTTCCCTCCCCCCCCTCCCCCGCCCTGGCCAGAAACAATGTGAACCTTGTCTTTTTGGAAATAAAGGGAAAGCTGGTCATTGCTGACCCTGGGGAAGGAGTAACAAAAGTTCTGTTGCTAGATTATACACCTCTTAGTCTGTTTCTGCTGCTGGAGCCTACACATCTTGGTCTTGTTGTTTAAGATAAGAATCCTTGGATCTCAGAGTACTAAAATACCTTGGAGGTTAACCATTCCAACCCATATCTTAATAGAAATTCCCTTTGGTACTCCTGACAATGTCATGATAGTATCCCTCTCACTATGACTGCTTATTACCTATCCAGCTATACAGAGAGGCAGGGATTAGGTCAGATATAGTGACAGGAAGTGAAGAGAGACATAGCTTTGGTGATATTGTTCATGGGCGGGGCTGTCCACTGAATCTATTCACTTTACTCCATGATGTATTCACTTTACTTTATTCACTTCCATCTAAGGCTGGAAGTGGTCAGAACTTCTTGTCAGGAACCAGACAGATGAGACCAGGGAAACCCCACATTCACAGATCACTCTGGATCTTTTGGTCCCTGCTCTCATGCCATAAGTTCCAGGTTTAGAGTTTCTGCTGCTGGAAGTGTGAAGCTTACAAATCTTTTTGAAACTCTGTGGCTTTCATTCCTTTGCCTGCTCATGGAGGGGGCACAGTTCTGGAGGACTCAATAAATGGAGACTGTGGATGTCTTAGATCTCCTGAATCCAGATTGATCCAATGTCTTTGACAGCTTCTGGGATTTAGGAGAGTGCAGGCTTGCAAATACTTATCAGGGGCAGCTAGGTGGTGCAGTGGATAGAGTGCCGGCCCTGGAGTCAGGACGACCTGAGTTCAAATCCAGCCTCAGACACATAACACTCACTAGCTGTGTGACCCTGGGCAAGTCATTTAACCCCAATTGCCTTATAAAACAAAACAAAACAAAAAAACAAAAAAAGCAAATACTTAGTAGCTATTTTATTGTTTTTGCTATCCATCATTTTCTTATTATGTTATGTCTATTGGCCCATCACTTCTATCTTAAGTGTAAGCAAGGTGTACAGTAGCCATCCATGGGTACTTGCCCCTTTAGGGAGCCAACACCTTTAGGCCATGCTAGAAGGCATCGAGTTAAAGAAAAAAGGGTGGGACTTCTCCAGTGAGTGGGTTTCTACATTCTAATTGGGCACCTCTACAAATATACTCATCAGTTGAAAACAAATCAGTGTTGCCCCACAGATGGAGGTTCTGACAGCCATACTTAGCACTTGCTCAGCACTCCCCAGTGAGTGGCTATCAATGACACAGGTGGTTAAATAATAATGACTCATGCTAATAATGAGCTTTAAAATTTGTAAAGCATTTTTCTCTTAGCAACTTTGTGAGGAAAGAGTGTGGGTATGATCATCCCTGTCTTACAGATTAGGAAACTGAGACTCAAAAGCAGTGAAGTGAGTTGCTCTAGGTCACATAATTAGCAAGGGCAGAATATGAATTTAAACCCAGGGCTCCTGACTTCACATCTAGAGCTCTTTTCACATATTGCCTTCCTCCAAGTTCCGCTTGAAGACCTCTAGAGATGGAGAGCTTATGATCTCTGTATCTAGCCTATTCCACTTTTGGGCAACTCTAGAAAGTTAAAGAATTTTTCCTAATATCAAGTTGAAATATGCCCCTTTCCAACTTTGAATTCACTTCAACCATTATGTTAAATATTTATTAAGCACCTACTGTGTTCAAAACACTGTTCTAGGCCTTGAGTTATACAAAGGCAAAAACTAGACCATCCCTGCCTGCTAGTGTTTGTTATCTGCAGGGCCAGCTGATCAAGTGCCCCGGAGTTCTAGTCTAGAGTAGCCTGTGGACATGTTTTTTTTTAGGTGGAAAAATTCCACTTCTAAGCTACATTGCTATTTGGGCTGCATACTCACTAGGCCCTGAGACTCTGGGGTGGGGGGTGGAGGTTCTTGTTTTCACCCATAATAGACATTGCAGATGCAGATTTGTCCATGTACTAGTGTAACTACTTTTCCACATCCTTTTCCTCTCTTTTAAGGGAGGATGAGGTAGGGGGAGAATAGTTATCAGGTATAGGACAAGAATTCTTTTATGTTTGGTTCTTTCTTGACCTCTCTTTTTCTTCATTATCTCATTAATTACTACCACCTCTAATATTATCTCTTTACAGCAACTCCAAGATTTATATATTCAGCCCTAATTTCTGTGTTAAACTACATTCTTATATTACTAATGGTCTGCTGGGCATCTTCATGTCAGGATGTCCTGACAGCATCTCAAACTCATCATGTCCAAGATGGAACTCATCTTCTCCATTAAATCTGCCGTTTCTCCAAACTTTCTCATTTTTGTTGAGGGCACCACCATCTTTCTAGGGATCCAGACTCATAATCTCAAAGCAAGCAATCTTTAACTCCTTCCGCCCATTTTCCAAATTAATTGCCATGTCTTCTTGATTCTACCTCCATAATATATTTTATATCTGTCCCCTTGATAAGTATCTGAACCAGGATTCAAACCCACATCTTTCCTCACTTTCAACTGGACTCTTTCCTGACTCTACCTCCTTCAACTCACCTGCACATAGCAACCCTGGCACCCTCCTTTTTCCTGACACCACCATTTTAGGAAGGATCTCTGTCATGCTTCACTTCTCTTTCACCTTGCCTGCTCTTTGCCCCAGGTGGGTACCCTTCCTCCCTACTCCCATCCACTTTCCAGAACCCTTATATATAGTCTTCTCCAATTAGAATGTAATGGGAATACTATCTGAATTGCTTGCTTATATTTGCATTTCTAGAGCCATCTACCTCATTCTCTATCTATCTGTCTGTTTATCTCTTTCTCCCTCCCTTCCTTCCTTCTTTCCCTCCTTCCTTCCTGTCCTCCCTTCCTTCTTTCTTTCTTTCTTTCTTTCTTCTTTCTTTCTTTCTTTTCTTTCTTTCTTTCTTTCTTTCTTTCTTTCTTTCTTTCTTTCTTT
>NW_020947736.1:0-3057 GCF_900497805.2 Vombatus ursinus | reverse complement strand
CTTTTTCTCTCTGCAAAGAGTTTAAAAGAAGCAAATCCCACCACCCCCTCCCCCCCCCCCCCCCCCCCCCCCCCCCCCCAACAATGTGAACCTTGTCTTTTTGGAAATAAAGGGAAAGCTGGTCATTGCTGACCCTGGGGAAGGAGTAACAAAAGTTCTGTTGCTAGATTATACACCTCTTAGTCTGTTTCTGCTGCTGGAGCCTACACATCTTGGTCTTGTTGTTTAAGATAAGAATCCTTGGATCTCAGAGTACTAAAATACCTTGGAGGTTAACCATTCCAACCCATATCTTAATAGAAATTCCCTTTGGTACTCCTGACAATGTCATGATAGTATCCCTCTCACTATGACTGCTTATTACCTATCCAGCTATACAGAGAGGCAGGGATTAGGTCAGATATAGTGACAGGAAGTGAAGAGAGACATAGCTTTGGTGATATTGTTCATGGGCGGGGCTGTCCACTGAATCTATTCACTTTACTCCATGATGTATTCACTTTACTTTATTCACTTCCATCTAAGGCTGGAAGTGGTCAGAACTTCTTGTCAGGAACCAGACAGATGAGACCAGGGAAACCCCACATTCACAGATCACTCTGGATCTTTTGGTCCCTGCTCTCATGCCATAAGTTCCAGGTTTAGAGTTTCTGCTGCTGGAAGTGTGAAGCTTACAAATCTTTTTGAAACTCTGTGGCTTTCATTCCTTTGCCTGCTCATGGAGGGGGCACAGTTCTGGAGGACTCAATAAATGGAGACTGTGGATGTCTTAGATCTCCTGAATCCAGATTGATCCAATGTCTTTGACAGCTTCTGGGATTTAGGAGAGTGCAGGCTTGCAAATACTTATCAGGGGCAGCTAGGTGGTGCAGTGGATAGAGTGCCGGCCCTGGAGTCAGGACGACCTGAGTTCAAATCCAGCCTCAGACACATAACACTCACTAGCTGTGTGACCCTGGGCAAGTCATTTAACCCCAATTGCCTTATAAAACAAAACAAAACAAAAAAACAAAAAAAGCAAATACTTAGTAGCTATTTTATTGTTTTTGCTATCCATCATTTTCTTATTATGTTATGTCTATTGGCCCATCACTTCTATCTTAAGTGTAAGCAAGGTGTACAGTAGCCATCCATGGGTACTTGCCCCTTTAGGGAGCCAACACCTTTAGGCCATGCTAGAAGGCATCGAGTTAAAGAAAAAAGGGTGGGACTTCTCCAGTGAGTGGGTTTCTACATTCTAATTGGGCACCTCTACAAATATACTCATCAGTTGAAAACAAATCAGTGTTGCCCCACAGATGGAGGTTCTGACAGCCATACTTAGCACTTGCTCAGCACTCCCCAGTGAGTGGCTATCAATGACACAGGTGGTTAAATAATAATGACTCATGCTAATAATGAGCTTTAAAATTTGTAAAGCATTTTTCTCTTAGCAACTTTGTGAGGAAAGAGTGTGGGTATGATCATCCCTGTCTTACAGATTAGGAAACTGAGACTCAAAAGCAGTGAAGTGAGTTGCTCTAGGTCACATAATTAGCAAGGGCAGAATATGAATTTAAACCCAGGGCTCCTGACTTCACATCTAGAGCTCTTTTCACATATTGCCTTCCTCCAAGTTCCGCTTGAAGACCTCTAGAGATGGAGAGCTTATGATCTCTGTATCTAGCCTATTCCACTTTTGGGCAACTCTAGAAAGTTAAAGAATTTTTCCTAATATCAAGTTGAAATATGCCCCTTTCCAACTTTGAATTCACTTCAACCATTATGTTAAATATTTATTAAGCACCTACTGTGTTCAAAACACTGTTCTAGGCCTTGAGTTATACAAAGGCAAAAACTAGACCATCCCTGCCTGCTAGTGTTTGTTATCTGCAGGGCCAGCTGATCAAGTGCCCCGGAGTTCTAGTCTAGAGTAGCCTGTGGACATGTTTTTTTTTAGGTGGAAAAATTCCACTTCTAAGCTACATTGCTATTTGGGCTGCATACTCACTAGGCCCTGAGACTCTGGGGTGGGGGGTGGAGGTTCTTGTTTTCACCCATAATAGACATTGCAGATGCAGATTTGTCCATGTACTAGTGTAACTACTTTTCCACATCCTTTTCCTCTCTTTTAAGGGAGGATGAGGTAGGGGGAGAATAGTTATCAGGTATAGGACAAGAATTCTTTTATGTTTGGTTCTTTCTTGACCTCTCTTTTTCTTCATTATCTCATTAATTACTACCACCTCTAATATTATCTCTTTACAGCAACTCCAAGATTTATATATTCAGCCCTAATTTCTGTGTTAAACTACATTCTTATATTACTAATGGTCTGCTGGGCATCTTCATGTCAGGATGTCCTGACAGCATCTCAAACTCATCATGTCCAAGATGGAACTCATCTTCTCCATTAAATCTGCCGTTTCTCCAAACTTTCTCATTTTTGTTGAGGGCACCACCATCTTTCTAGGGATCCAGACTCATAATCTCAAAGCAAGCAATCTTTAACTCCTTCCGCCCATTTTCCAAATTAATTGCCATGTCTTCTTGATTCTACCTCCATAATATATTTTATATCTGTCCCCTTGATAAGTATCTGAACCAGGATTCAAACCCACATCTTTCCTCACTTTCAACTGGACTCTTTCCTGACTCTACCTCCTTCAACTCACCTGCACATAGCAACCCTGGCACCCTCCTTTTTCCTGACACCACCATTTTAGGAAGGATCTCTGTCATGCTTCACTTCTCTTTCACCTTGCCTGCTCTTTGCCCCAGGTGGGTACCCTTCCTCCCTACTCCCATCCACTTTCCAGAACCCTTATATATAGTCTTCTCCAATTAGAATGTAATGGGAATACTATCTGAATTGCTTGCTTATATTTGCATTTCTAGAGCCATCTACCTCATTCTCTATCTATCTGTCTGTTTATCTCTTTCTCCCTCCCTTCCTTCCTTCTTTCCCTCCTTCCTTCCTGTCCTCCCTTCCTTCTTTCTTTCTTTCTTTCTTTCTTCTTTCTTTCTTTCTTTTCTTTCTTTCTTTCTTTCTTTCTTTCTTTCTTTCTTTCTTTCTTT